>NW_027397078.1:37109320-37158684 GCF_003265705.2 Callorhinus ursinus
AAGAAAGAAAAAAAGAAAGAAAGAAAGAAAGAAAGAAAGAAAGAAAGAAAGAAAGAAAGAAAGAAAGAAAGAAAGAGAAAGAAAGAAAAAGAAAAATCCACAGAAAACCTTAAGTCAGATCACGTCAACCCTGGGCTCAAAACCACCCACCACTTTCCCAATCATCTCAGAGAAAAGGGAGAGTCTGGAGCGGGCCCTACGCGATCTGGTCTTTTCCCTTCCCTCTGTCGTCGGCTCTGACAACCCCCTGCCCCATAACGGTCTCGCTGCTGCTCTCTCAGCAGTCCCCCACACCCCCACCCGTGGGTCTGCACTTGCAGCTCCCCGTACCTGAATGCTCTTCCCCAGCCCCGCACAAGGCTCCTGAGACTCCTGCCTTAAGGCTTCTGCTCAAAAACTGCCTTCTCAGTGAGGCTTCCACGACCTTTCATTCTTTTTTATTGTAGAAAACACGTGAAATTTACCTTAACCATTTCTCAGTGTATCGGTCAGTAGTGTTCAATATATTCACGTGGTTGGGAAACAGAGCTCTAGCACTTTCTCATCTTCCCCAACTGACTCTGAGCCCATGAAACAACCCCCATCCTCCTGCCCCCTAGCGACCACCCTTGTACTTGCTGTCCACATGAGCCCGAATACTCAAGCGACCTCCTGTATATGGAATCACACAGCACTCACCCTTCCGTGGCTGGCTTATTTCACTTAGCACAGTGTCTTTAAGGTTTGCCTATGTTGTAGAATGTAAGAGCATTTCCTTCTTTATATAAGGCTGAATGATATTCCACTGTATGGACAGACGACCTTTCCTTATCCATTCATCCGACGATGGCCTCTCGGGGTGCTTCTACCTCTAGGCTATCCTGAATAATGCTGCTAGGAACATGGGCGTGCAAATATCTCTTGGAGACCCTGATGTCAATTCCTTTGGACACATACCCAGAAGTGGGATTGCTGAATCGTACAGCAGTTCTGTTTTTAAATTTTTGAGGAACCTCCATGCTGCTATCCACAGAGGCTGCACCGTTTTACAATCCCCATCTAAAATATCAAGTGCAAATCTAGATCTCTACATATAAACCCCTTCTAAAATAGGAAATCTTTCTAAAAACGCTAACCCCACCTTCCCTACCGTCTAGTCCTCCAGCAGCCCCTCTTCTCAAGGCTGCTGTGTGTTCCCGAGTGATGCTGTTGCCCGCCTCCCCCCGCAGGGCAGGATTTCCCGTTTATTTTCTTCACCATCGCATCCGCACGGCCTAGCGCCTACCCACGTGCGCACGCAGAGAGAGAACACAAACGTGGTCAAGAGCAAACAGCTGGGGAGCTCCGGTGACGGGCATGTGGGTACTTGTTCTATTACTCTAGCAACTTGTCTGTAGATTTGAAGTATTTCAAAATTAAAATCGGGGTTGGGGCTGGGGATGACAAACTTGCCTCCCACAGCCCCTTCCCCCATCTGAGCCCATGCTTTTAAAGGTCTTAAAACGCTGACCACCAGCAACCACTGGGAGGCTGGGCCGCAGAACAGCTCCTCTAGAGGCTCGCACGCACGTGTGCAGCTTGGGAGGCTGATACCACGTCTCTCGGGACTTGTGCTTTGGGGTGACAGTGGGGCCCATGGTGATAAAACGTTTCGAGGAGTTGAACAGTTTGGGGAAAAAACGTCCCACAGAGCACGGATTCAGCGTGTCCCAACCTCGCAGGCTTCCTCAGACCCCGTCACGGCAAACATGAAAGACTTCCTCGCTGAAGATGTGGCCGTGAGCACAGCTAAGATTGGGTGAACAGAAGGGGCGAAGGGGCACTTTGTAGGCGCCTAATGTCGCAAAGGGAGCAAAGAGATGAGACACTTCCAAGCGATCACACATGGGACCTCCTGAGCCGTATGGGACCCTGAAGATGGGAACGGGCCGTCACCAGGACACGCGGAGTCCCAATCTGCCCTTTCCAGCTCTAGCTGTCCTTTCTTTTCAATTGAGAGTGGAGAGACAGGTCTATGGTACCTGCTGTGCCCATCTTGAGCCATTTACAGATTCAGCCCTTCCCTTCTTTCCCTCGGCTCTCCACGAAATGCCCCCTTGTCTATGGCCCCCCCCCCCCCGATCCAACAGCACGGTCCGTTTCACACCACACCGTCGCCACGGCCACTGTCACGGGGAGTGTCTGCAGGTGAACCACAGCGTTCTACTCTCACAATGGAGCCTGTCAGCTTCATCTCGTCCATCTCCTCCACCCATTCCCCTCCCGTTTCGCGTGGGGGGGGTGCACACGCCCTCCTTCCAAGGCCGTGCCCGGGGTTGGGCGGCAGAACATCAGGGGGCCCGGGAAGTCCCCTGACCGTTTCCACTTACCTTCAGAGGTGGAGGCTGAAGTTTCTCGGGGCTGTAAGGATCGGCCTGGCCAGCAAATGCATGTCCGTGGAGGGGGTCGACGCCAACGCAGCAGGGCTCCGGGTGTGGGGGGCTGGTCTGGGCGCAGCTGCTGCAGCCGCTATCCACCGAGTCGGCTTGCCAACTCCTAAAGGCAGACATTGCAAAAACCCACAACACGGGTGTCCAGGTGGACCTTCTTTCCCTTCCTCTTCTCCTGCCCAACTTCCCCAGTCCACCCTGCCTTCTGTTCTCTATCAGGAATTCTCCACTGAACTGTACTAGAGTGTAGTGGAACTGATGCTAACGGCTCTCCAGGATTTCGTGTTTGTTTTGCATTTTGTGGATCCTTCCCTTTCCTCCTCCTCCCGTGCATAAAACGTTCTGCCTACCCTCCACTGAATTTGGTCCAAACCCCTCTCCAGAACTACAGTGTCACAAAAATAAAATATTCTGTTTCTTACAAAACTCAAAAAAACAAAGTGCGCATCACGGAACCAGGTGCCCTGCCGCACGCCACGCACAGCCGCGGACGCACCCAACGAGACCCACGTGCTGCCAACGATCGCACACAGGCGCTCTTCCCATCGAGTCAAAGGGCCTGTTTTCTAGGGGACACCACGTGACAGGGCCTTCAGTAAGACGGTCTGTGTGTCTCTACCAGCCAACTGCAGCTGCTGAAGAGGTCAGCGTCCCGAGCCCTGGCTCCCAGCCCCGCCTGGCTTCCCGCCAGTCCCCGAATACCATACTCCACCCCTCGGCCATGCCCTTTCCCTCCCTGCGGTAAATTCAGGCAAAGGTATTCAGAAGCAGCAGGAAGCTTTGGGAACAGGACGCTCTCCGTGGAAAAACGTGGAAGTAAAGCAGTACCACGGTGCCTCCAGAAGGGATCAGACAGAAGTCCGTTCCCTCGAGGCGCTCGCCCATCTCCTCTATGCCGCCGCCGCTGCAGGGCGGCCTCTACTGAGCACAGGCTTGGCCGACGGGCCGCTTCGGGTACCTCTCGGACACGGCCTCGGCGAGCTCCTCCTTCCGCTCCATCTCGAGGACCTCGTCCTGCGTGTACTCCAGCTTCACCCGCTCCTCGGCCAGCTCGCGCTCCACGGCCTGCAGCTGGGCGGTGGTTCTGGCCAGCAGCGCCGTCACCGCGTCCTGCGGAGGGGACAGGGGCGCTCCTGAGCCGCGGCTGGCCGCCCTCGCGGGCTCTCCAGGGCCAAGAAGCGCATGCCGCGTGCCAGCAGGACGTGGCCGGGCCACCTCGTGCAGCTCGGAGGGCGCAAATTTTAAAACCACCCGTGTGTCGCTCCCAATCACTAGCTCGTCTGCATTAAAGCCACCATCACGAGCGGCCATATATATATGGAAACCTCCCGCTCCCGTGCCTTCCCTTGAACCTGCCTCTTGGGCACCGCTATGCTCCCACACTAAGTGTGCAGAGACGCTCGTGAGAGACGAAGCCCCGGGACAGCGGGTGGCGGCGGCGGGAGAGCAGCGGCACTCAGCGGCGCGCGAGGCGGGCACACGTACCGTCTTTCCCGCGGCGGCGGCGGCTTCTGCGGGGTCCCCGGCGGCGCCCCCCGCCCGCTCGCTCTCCCTCGCCCTGGGCGGCCCGCAGCTGCTGAACACCTGCACCGCGTACCAGTGCAGCTGCATTTCGCTGGACCCGTCGTAGTCGGCCAGGTTGATCTGAGCAATGCCCTGCACAAGTGTTTAGGGGAAAAAAAGGCAGAACTGAATGATTTCACCCTAACAACCAAGGGGAAGCTTGTAAAACATCGACGTCGCCCTTCAGTCGTAACCGGAAAGGCAGAATGTGTCACTGCTCTTCAAAGGACTGCAGTAAAATGAAAGTGGTAGCAGAGGATCTTCTTGAGGGAGGCTCCTGGCCCACTGCTTCGGCCCCACGGGGAGGTGGAGGCGGACAGGGGCAGAGCGTGGACAACCTGGGGGAGGGGGGGAGGTCAGGGTCAGGGTCTGCCCACTGATGAGCTGTGGAGTCGCTCAGGGATTTCTGAAGCAAGACAGGGCTGGTTGAACGCCACCATCTAATTCTACTGCCAGGGGTGAGGCCAAGGGGAGAAATTCCAACCTCACGAAGAAACCATCCTGGTTTCCAAGTCGTGGCCCCGGCCAGTGCATGGTTGGGGCACTGAACACAAGCTGCTCGTGCTCTTAGTTCAAGGAGTACCAGATAAAATACACAGCAGCCAGTAAACGTGAACTGCAAATAAACAATGGATTTCTTTAAAGCATTAAGTATGTCCCAAATATTGCATGGGACATACTTATATTAAAAAAGAACCCATGGTTTATTTGAAATTCACATTTAACGGACCATCCTCTATTTTTATTTGCCCAATTTTTCAACCCCACTTAGTTCCCTCAACTGGAAGCAATATAGGGCGATAGAGAAGTCTTGCAAGTATTGGTTGAAATAATATATTTAAAGTACACCGTACTTGGCCAGACAAATCCCTTTCTGTACTCTCAGCTACAAAGATCGCTTCACGTGATGACAATGTCTAAGCAACCCACCACAGGAAAAAGGCAGGAGGGGAGGGAGGGCAGGAGGGAGACAGGAAGGAGTGAGGGGAGGGAGAGACCGAGACAAAGAAGGGAGAGAGGCAGGCAGAAAGACAAAGGCAAAAACAAAGAGAGGACAAAAGATGGAGCGAGAAGAAAGAATGAAAGACAAAAAAAAAAAAAAAGGCAGGAAGACAAGAAGAGAAGACAAAGGAGAGAGACAAAGACTGATGGGAACACAAAGGAAGGAAGGGGGGAGGAGAGCAGAAGGGAAATGGAGGGGAGGGCGAGAGGGGGAGGGAGGAGGAGGGACATACCAGCAGTTCTTCCTGCAGCTGCTGATTCACCGAACATATATATAATTGAAGTGACTTCAACGTCAACATGCTTGAATGCACAGGGATTCTGAAAATTTCATTAAATACCAGGGGGGCCTGGAATTCCAGAGCCTTAGAGCAGTAAGTGTTTGGGGTGCCAGAGTCGATCGGCGGCAAATAGACGCGGATGTGTCTGGAACCAGAAAGAGGGAAGAAAAAAGAGAGAGGTGACACTTACTGACGGATCTGTGCGATGAAATGCATGAACCACACACACATATACACATGTATGTTTCCCTGTTCGGACGCCCACGGGCAGAATCTTAAAGTCTTTTGGAAAAAGTCCTTTTCTCAACTAAGAGTAAGCCCAAAGAGTTTACGTGCCCCTGGAGATCAGGAGGGAAAAACACTCACAAAGAGAAAGGCTTACAAGTCAGTACTTAGGACTTTGGAAGGAGTCAAACAGGTCTTGCTTTCACCAGCTTTTTGGGAAGCCACCTGCACTGCACTGATCTCTCTCCATGGCCTCTTGGCTCCCTCTTCAAGCTCTGCCTGCCTTGCCTCCAAGACCATTCACACCAGCCTGGGCTTCCAGCCCTGTCCACTCTCAGCAGGGAACAAACGAGAAGCTCAAACACTGGCGAATCCCTCAAAGGACGCCATCAGGGTGAGCAAAATCCCAGGGTGAGCCCTCAGCCACTTACAACCTTGGGTTGCTCCCAAGGCCTTTGGCCAGGGCCCTCTTTAGAGGACAAGTTTGTAAAGACTCATGGGAGGGGACTGCACCCTTGGGCTTGACTGGCCCATGACTGGTATGCTCTGCCGCCTGGTGAGTGGGACCCGCTGGGCAGCCCTCTTGGGCCACGGAGCTCACAGAGGTCGCGCCCTCCAATGGCAACAACGCGATTTTCCTTCTCCTTCGCTCAGACAAGGGCCCCTGGTCCCGGCCAGAAGCCTTTCCGTTCACTTCCCAGGATCACAGAGCGGGGCGCCACTCCATCACCCACTCTTCTTAAAACTTCCGATCCTGTCAATTCAGACACTGCCTGGTATTTTATTAGGAATAAACTTTGGACCTCAGCTTCCCAAACGGGCTTTGCCCTCCCGCAAGTGCCGAGCGGAACAGGTGAGCGAGCCGCGCCATGTGGAGGTGGCCCAGGAGCTGCCACTGCTGACCGGGGGTGGTCCCCGGGTCCCTGAAGCGAACCGCTGCCACCAAGCCGGCTTACATCTTGCAGTCTTCCTTCATGACCAGCCCTGCAACATTCTTTAGTTGGAGCACGTTCACAAGAAGACACTCGCTGGCGCTGTCGAGCCTAGGAAACAAAAGAGAAGCTCGGAGGCTGTGCACCGCCCCCAGCCGGAACCTCCTGGTGACTGAGCTCCAGCAGCGGCCCTCAACTGCACGTGCTCTGTGCGGCCACGGACAGAGGCAACTCCTGGCCGGATGTGCAGCCACTGCCCGGGGCGTCCCGTGCCCCCTGCTTATGGCCCCGGAAGCCCAGCTCCATGAGGGGACAGCTCCCAGCCGTGACCCTCAGTGTTGGAGGACGGCAGTGGAGCCGCTCTTCCCCAGCCCTCCTTCCTGCCACCTCTGTCCCCTCACGTGAGCCACCGAAGCGGGCAGCGAGGGGCGTCGTCCAGGCCGGGAGCGCCACCCGGACCGCGGGGCTCCCTGCATGCCTCCCGGCCTGCAAGTGTGGGTCACTGGGTGGGCGCCGAGCTACAGATCATCTGTAGGAGCGACAGGGTAGGAGTGGCCTGTACTCACAAAAATCCAACGTGGATCTGGGGCCCTTCATTCCCACAAGCGTCTCCGTGTGCAGACTCGTCAGTATCTTCACTCCTGAACAAACCAGAGAGTCACCGGGGTTACTCCACAGGGAGCCGATGACGGCCGGTTTGGCAGAAGCTCTCTCGTGCTGGGGCGCTTCTTACCGAGAAGAGCTTTCTTACGTTGCGACTTAAATAAATTCTTTATGTGACTGAAAGGACACAGCAGGCCCACGACCTACCTCCGTGGGTACCTGCCTACAAAGTGCTGTTGTTTTTGAGAAAATGACTCGGGATACCTTTCAAAACCCCATGTGCTGCTCAGGACAAACTTCCAAACTAACTCCTAAACCATTTGCAGTAAGTGAGATGTCTGACAGACACCTGAAAGGGAACAATGACATCAAACTTATGAAACCGAAATAAAGCCCAGAGTCCCAAAAGGTGTTTTGTCGTTACAAAGTGATTCCTCTAGCTTAGGAAAGAGGGGAAGGAGGGAGAACGTTCAGTTCTAATGAATGCCCTTTCTAGAAAGGCAGGTCTCTCTTGTCCACTGGCTCTCCTTTTCCAGCTCTCATGGGCTTAGGCCTTCAAGTGACCAGGGCCAGACAGGAGGAGGTCATCCTCGAACCACGGAAGGAGGGCCAACCTCCAGAGGCCACACAGAAGCCAGAGGAGTTTTCTTGGCGGGTCGCTAAGGCCCAACCTACCAAAGTCGAGAGAAGCCAGGAAGAGATTCTAGCCTTGGAGACCCACACAGTTTCAATATGCACAAGTCCCAGTATGCATACATTTTGTGCTTAACAGCAACACTGTGGGAAGTCTGCGGAGGGAGAAGATCAGCTTCTAACCTTTTGGTTGGAGGCTCAAATACCCCGCTATCGCTGGCTAGTGAATAATCCGACAGGCATGCAGACACCCGGCGCGCTCTCCTCTCCAACCTCTTGGCACTGTCTTCTCGAAGAGTCACTGCTATAAACAAGAGACACACCTGGGGTCAGGAGGTGACAGCATGGGAGGCCGGGGACCGTGATGCCAAGAAATGAACACTCTAAGTTACAGCACATACAGAGTTACTAAGTGTTTCAGAGACACGCCATTATATACACGTACATCATATACACATGCATATGTTTAAATATGCTGCGCTCAAAATTTTTTTTTAATATTGAAAAATTGAAGAAATAGACTTCTGGCTACTTCTTTAAAAGCTCCTTACTTTTTTATTTTTATTTTTTTTTAAAGATTTTATTTATCTATTGGACAGAGAGCGAGCACAAGCAGGGGGAGCGGCAGGCGGAGGGAGAGGCAGAAGCAGACTCCCCGCTGAGCAGGGAGCCCCACGTGGGGCTCGATCCCGGGACCCTGGGATCATGACCTGAGCCGAAGGCAGATGCTTAAACGACTGAGCCACCCAGGTGCCCCTAAAAGCTCTTTGGACAGTCACAAATCTCTCTTCACCTCCTTAGTGAGCACAAAGAACAGAAGATGATGGGGGGACGCCCCTTCATGTCACACTTTGAGAAAGACCACCATCCCTGAAAGACCGGGAAAGCAAGGTTACCCCAAATGCAGACAGCACCTGTTACCTAAATGTATGCGAGTGGTAGGTAGGGGTATTTTTCATTTCCTTCTTTATGCTGCTTGGTATTTCCCATATTTTATACAATAAACATAGACTCTATATTTTATAATCAGAAAAAAAATTTTTTTTAATTATCCAAATAAACCCTAACAAGACATGGTGACTTTCAAGTCAGAGGACACGGCTGATCCCAGACTCAGCCTTTGGAAACAGGTCCTCTGATGGCAGTATCCTCCCAGCAGCCCTGGGGCCAGTTCTAAAATTGCTTTCCTGCGGTTAGCAAACCGCCGTTACTAGGCAGCTTATTTTTGCCTTGTAGCTCTTTTAATCGAGAGCCGAAAATAACCATCGACATTCTTCCTTTTAGCATTTCATCCACTGTCATCGCTCCTTCCCTCACAAGTTCCTTTTCCCAGAGCCAATAAAAGCAGGCACACCATCCTCCCGGGCTAGGTGTGAACGTGCACACAGGAGTCTCCACGCTTTCCAGACAGGCAGACTCGGTGAGAAGACAGAAATTAACCATGGAGCCCCGAACCGAGCCTTCCTCTGACATCGTGATCCCTTTTGTTAACAGCGCGGGTCCCTCTCTGTTCTCTTCGTGCTTCTCTTTGGCCATCTAAGGTCCGAACACAAAACTCTAGGCACCTGTGCATCCCTACGTTGAGGGAAATGTCCAGGCCACCGATGACCAACCAGCTCGCTTTTCAACCAAATCATTATTCACACACCGATTAAATCCAAACACGCTAGACAACATACAAACAGACGGGGCTGTGGTCCCTGGTCTCACGATCTCAACTGCAGACAAAAGCTGTCCTTCCAAAGGTCTGCAGTGCCAAGGGTGGGCAGCTACAGACTCCTCCCTGACCAGGGACTGAAGCTGGCTCCATTCTGGGGTGGCTGGAGGCGCGGACTCTCAAAGTCCAGCACTTCCTGTCACTCCTGCCACATGGGAGGACCCAAAGCCCCCAGCTTGGAATCGCAGACGGAAGCTTTTTGTTGCACGGATCTCCGGCCAACGAGGCCACTCCCTATCTCCATCCCTAGCCCTGACCCTCAGCCCGGCTCCTAGGCCCAGCCTTGCATTCCTTCGAGGAAATACCACCAAGCAATGATCCCAAGCACTTCCGGTGAACCCGACGGTGCAACGCTCACAACGTTTCTCTCTCACTGCAATGGCAGTCTTGGAGGAGAAAAAGGAAATGAAGGAATTAATCCTCAGTGATCCCAGGCTTAGTTACCGCATTCACGGAGCAAGTCGCACCTGGCAGCAGGTGTCAGAAGGGAGTATGATCAGCAGTTGCCCTGGGTGAGAAAAAGCGCACAGCAGATCCCACGCTGCACCCCCTGCCATCTGCCCGGGGGCTTCAAGACGGGGGGAGGGAGCCGGGGGGGGGGGGGCAATGCCAGGGAGGGAAGGAATAAACAGTCCTCCAAACATTCATTTTAAAAATCTCTGATCTTTCCATCACTAAAGACAGACAGACACTGAGACCTAAGGACATCAGCACTGCTTGACGAAAAGAAAATATAATGAAAATCACATTTTGGGCAAAGCTGCCAGTTGGCATATAGTAAAATAATAAAAGCCACTAAAGTCTGGGAAATAATACACAGGAGTAAGTACTTCAAGCTTTTAGAAAAGTTCTTGTACAACTTTAGTAGCCGTAAGTATTAATGCTGAAATAATAATAATAACAATAATAATAATGGTAAGTAGCGAGCTACGTTAAAGTACAACTATGCGATATGCCCTTCTTGGCCACACCCCTCCTGTCCTGAACACATTGATTCATTACACAAAGATGTGCCTGCTGCCTGACCAACAAGGTGAAGGATTCCAAGGTCACTTACAGTGAACGTTTCTGTCGAGCCGCATGAGAAAGGAGATAAAGAAAAAAAGCACAAAGTGAAAAAACTGCAGAATTTAAGCCAACAATTTTAAACAGAGTACGAATATCATAAAAACGTCAATAAACGGATGAACTAAATCAAGGTTTTCCCAGATTTAGATTAGCAAATACTAATGGGAAATGAAAATAGGAAAAGATTTCAAAAATCATGACACATTTGGCTTTTTTTTAAGATTTTATTTTTAAGTACTCTCTACACCCCACGTGGGGCTTGAACTCACAATCCCGAGATCAAGAGTTGCACGCTCCACGGACTGAGCCAGCCGGGTGTGCCGACACATTTGGCTTTTAAAATTTGCCTAGTGCTGCTCGTCGGCCGCAAGCACCCTGGGGGTGCGGGAATTCACAGAGGCCCCAGGACCCCCTTAGCAGCCTCTGACTACGGGTAGTAGCAGTCAGTAGTAAAAATATTAAAAACATTAAAGATTATAGTCTATTTTCCCACTCCCCTGTCCCACCTTCTGCCTCCACAGATCGATTTAAAACACAATGGAAGAAATTATTCCTAGAGCTTCCTTCGTAGGTTTGGGCAATTCTGAATTTCAGCTTACCACAATTCTATCTTTCTAAAACTTGCCGGAGGTCAAACTTAGACTGTGTTGTTCCTAAGGAAACTAGAAAGTCGGGGGGAACTACATGACGGCAGGCATCGCAAACGAGGGGTGGAGTAACATAAGGAGTACAAAGATCCCTGATGACTCTAGGCTCAAGCGTTCCCACAAACATCAAGAGAGGCAAGAAGTCACTCTGTGTCCACGCCTGAAGCTGGTTACCCAATCCAGCCTTCTGGGAGCACCCACCAGGACCAGCGCATTCACTGAGTTAATTATTTCGAGTTTATAAAGACCCAAGTCAACTGACAATGTCATACAAGAATTGACCACGAGGTGGCAGTAGCTGAACGTAGCATAACCAAATACCGCCCAGCCTAAGGAGTCTGAACCATTGTAATGTCACTCAGAGTGGGAAGAAAAAAGTACAGAAATCGGGATCAGAAATTAAGTCAGCTCTTCTCCCTCTCATCCTGTCTTTCCCCTGGCCCAAAAGGGCTCTTGGGCCTTGGGATTTTCTGCCTAATGAGACTGATATTCTTGTGTCTCAGCCTTTAAAGACAGGCGGGCAGGGAGGCGAGGCATTGAGGGCAATCAGCTTAAGCAACAACAGATGTGCAATTTGGTCCCGATTTTGTGTTTTCTTTTTTGAATTAAAGGAGTAAACATGGAGCACTGACCCTGTGATTATAAAGAAGAAAGGGAATGAGGGGCACCTGCGTATGTGAACTCCAGAAACCGTATACCTGGGGATGTGACAGGCGTGCTTGTAAACACAGAGAAGACGACAGCAAAACCACCGATGCCAAAAAGCCACAGGGCTGGCCTCCCGACCTCAAAGATCTCTGGTCCGGCATGTAGGTGCTAACAGAGACCATTCTTCTATTATAACTACAATAGCCATTGTGGTCATATACATGAAACTCAGGCTAAGAGAACAGTGGTGAGTGAAGACCGCCTTGTTCACGGGCAGGGAAGCCAAGACTCAGCCAAGTCCGGGGATGCACTCAAGGTCACACGGCTAGCCAGTCAACAGGCCAGGGAACAGGATCTGGGCCTCTAAGCTGCGAGTCTGAAGCCGTTTCCACTACACCGCCCTGGCTTTGTCCTCACATTTAATTTCTGCCCCCTGCTGCTGAACCGCTCACTGGTACGCGGCCAGGTTTCTCAGCCTCGGCACTGCTGACATGTTGGCCGGATGGTTCCTGGAGGCGGGGGCGGTGCCGGGCACCGCACGATGGTGAGCCGCATCCCCGGCCTCCACCCACCAGATGCCGGCAGTACCCCCTCCCACAGCCTTCACTTGTGACAACCCAACACCGTCTCCAGCCATTGACAAGGCCCTTCCAGGGTTCAAAATCTCCCCTGCTTAAGATCCACTAAGCTACACAAATATCTAGTGTTTGCCTAAATGGAATGTCTAAAACCTTTCTGCTGTGTAAATAAAAGTTCAGGAACTTCAGGAATGAGACCTTGCTCTTGGTCCTCCTGGAAACCTAAGGGAGTTAAAGTTGCTGGAGCTCGGCTCAGAAAAGCACATGGGGTCAAGATGAGGACGGTCGGAGCCCAGGCCCTGCTTTGTGCATGAGCCATCAGCTGGAATATTCTTTAGAACACCAGTTCCGTTTTCTACGGGGGCTACCACCGGACAGGCCCAGGCACCAAGGAGAAGCTGATTTAACACGGACCAGATGCATGAAGTTCGCCTTGCTCGATTTGAGGACCACCAGAGAAATCGGTTGGGTAGAAATGACGGATGCTTACTGGCATGTCTTTTGAAATTACACCAATCATTTTCATTCCCATGTTTGATAAATTACACCTTTGAAAACTGTAAGGACAAAGGCTAAGAGACGAAGTCACGGGGACAAAGGAAGTAGAGATGCGCACTGGGGCGACAGGCAGACCCAGCCTAGTGCTGCTGGTCGGCCGTAAGCACCCTGGGGGTGCGGGAATTCACAGACGCCCCAGGACCCCCTTAGCAGCCTCTGACTACGGGAAACTGCGGTGCTTACCGTCCTTTTCAGCGGTGAAGCACGTCCTGAAAACAAGCCAAAGGCCCGGGAAAGATGACGTGGCCATCTCCATGACCTCTCCAGGCCCCAGACCCCACGGCCCCACGGAGAGAGCACGCAGACGGCAGGCGTGCCCTCCTCCTCACCCTACCAAGGCTGAAACCTACAGCTGGCCATGGAATTGAAGAGGCGGTGGGCTTCAGTGCAACTGCACGCGATTTCTTCCCCGAACCCCGAAACCCTTCTTCTCCCGGCATGGAGAAAACCCACAGCACTCCTCGGTACTTACTTGCAGCCGTGGGAGCGGCGGTCACTTGGGGTCCTCGCTCGCGAGGTCCTTCCCCATCCCCGGGGAACCCGTGCGGCTGAAGGGATGCCGTGCCCTGCAAGTCTTCGTCCCCCAAAGCACAGGCCTGAGCCCGCAGTCTGTCGAGGGCGCCCAGGCCGGGCACCTCGAAACTGTCCCCCAGTTGGGCCAAGGGGGAGTCGCGCGAGGCCGGGAGGAAGGGCGTGTCCAAGGGCGAGCTCGGGGGAGACAGAGAGGACAGGGAGGAGCGGGAGGACAGCGATGCCAAGGACTGCGGCGTGTCCAGGGAGCGCCTCTGCTTGTGGAAGCCCGAGGGGACCGCGGGGTCTGAGAGGGGGGCGTCTCGTCCCAGGGAGTCGAAGGGAATGAGATCGAAGCGCAGAAGCTGGCCGCACTCGGTGTCGGGTTTCTCGTACTGCGGGAGGCCGTAGATGTCGGTGAAGCTGACGGAGCTCAAGGACCCGCGGCTGGAGGCGAGCGAGCCCCGGCTGGAGGCCAGGGACCCGCGGCTGCTCCCCGAAGACACAGTCAGGGTGCTGGCGGACAGGCTGAAATGAGAGAGAGCCCACGCTCGGAGAAAAGCGGCCTGAAGACCTGTGCTGGAGCCCCACCATTCTCCACGGCAAAGCTGAGCATCTGGTCTGTTCCCGAGGGAACGAAATCCTGCCCCATCCTCCCATTAACCAGAGCCTGTCTTTAACCGCTCACAAGCATCGATGAGGCACCTTGACTACTACTTCCTTTGTTTCTTTTGAATGTCAGTAGAGAGCGATAGGTAACATCAGAGACTCACGCCTAGACGTCAAGTTCCAGCTCAAACACGGACTAGCTGAGCCCACCGGGTCAAACAATTTGCCCTTTTGGGAACCCCCACTTTCTCCCTGGGGGCAGGGAGATAATCATTCCTACCTCGTGGCATTTTTAGGAGGAATAACCGAGAAAGTACATAGAAAGCCGTTAATATTACGCTTCACAATATACTAACTACTTGAAAATGAAGCTATTACTGAGCATCCAGTTCTTACTTTAAAAATATTCATATCAGGCGCCTGGGTGGCTCAGTTGGTTGGGCGACTGCCTTCGGCTCAGGTCATGATCCTGGAGTCCCGGGATCGAGTCCCACATCGGGCTCCCTGCTCGGCGGGGAGTCTGCTTCTCCCTCTGACCCTCCCCCCTCTCATGTGCTCTCTCTCTCTCTTTCTTTCTCTCAAATAAATAAATAAAATCTTTAAAAAAAAAGATTTTATTTATTTGACAGAGAGAGACACAGTGAGACAGGGAACACAAGCAGGGGGAGCGGGAGAGGGAGAAGCAGGCTTCCCACGGAGCAGGGAGCCCGAAGCGGGGCTCGATCCCAGGACCCTGGGGTCATGACCTGAGCCGAAGGCAGACGCTTAACGACGGAGCCACCCAGGCGCCCAGTTACCTACCTTTTTAACTGGGACTGGAGATAGGACGTTAGGCGGGTAGCTTCTTCCAGCTGCATAAGTAGACAATTTCTTTTTTCTTGAAGTAGAATCCTGTAGGTAAGAAAATTGTCCATTGGTGGATTTCAAAGAGAGTGAGTTTATATTCCCAGCAAGAAATTCAACTGTACATTTCCCCAAGTGATTTAGGTTTGAATGACTCAATTCTAGAAAACACATGTAGGCCACAAACACCAAGATAACAGAGACTGTTTTTGTCTTGCTTGACACTGTCCCCCCAGCACCCTGACCAGTGCCCGATACGCCGCAGACGCTCCGCAGATGGGAGGGTGGGTAGACGGATGGGAGGGTGGGTGGGCAGGTGCATGAACAGACAGGAAGGATGAGGGGCTAGACTAGAAGATGGCCTCAAATGCAGAACACGCAGTACTCTGCTGGAATTCCTTAGAACAAACCAGAGTCGCTCGCTTAAGCCCCACTCCGGGCAAAAATGCATGGGTCCTAAAATCCATAGAATTAACATTAGACACAAATAAAACAAAACAGCAACTGTCACAGGGTTGAAGGGCATTTTTTCTCTTCTTTCCACCTTCTTCGACTTTAGGACTTCTGAAATGAACTCTGTTCACTGCACTAAGTCCCCTGCCTCGAATGGAGCCCTACACGTACAGGCATTCAACACTTCCTGAATGAATGAATGAATGAATGAACGAATGAATGTGTTTGCCTCAGAACAAAACAGTCCTTGTTTATAAATCAAACGATGGCATTTAACACGTGACCAAGTAGGCACCCTTAAAACAGTCACTCTGCCCTTTGACCGGGGAAAGGCTTGACACGGTGCCAATCCCCAGTGACACTCACTACCCCAGCACAAAGCTCCTACCTGACGATGAGGGCACCGGGGTCGAGACAGGCAAAGACTGGCCAAGCAGCGGGCCCATCTCAGCCCCAAGACGCCACTCTCAGTCGCTTTGTTCCATCTCGACACCGGGTCTCTCTAACGCCCCTCAGCCTGCTCCCAGGGAAAGCCGCCCACCTCAGGGGCCCATGCTTCTAATTCAAGCATGCATCCGATGACAGGAGGCGCACAGAGAAAGAGGCCTGCCTCTGCCAGGCCCAGAACAGCCCGGCGGCAGGAGCCCTGGGGGGCACTTGGGCCCCCTGCCTCACCGTGCAGCACAGTTGCAGACAGAGACCGTTTGCAGAAGTGGCCGGCACGAAAGTGCTTGTCAGCACAAGGGGACAGCCCTCCCTGCCCAAGACCGTTTAGTGGCAGATTCAGGAGACACACGTGGGCCAATTCAGTCCCAATGGAGGGCTCTGCATCCCAGGACTCAGCTCCTGGGCTGGTCCCACAAGAGACTCCATCAGCTGGACGAGCTTGGCTGACCCGGTCCCTGAACCCGGGCATCGAGGGTCACACCAGCTCCACGGGGTTCTGTGGATTTGTACCCTGGGACCCCAGCACTCACATGTGCTGGGATTTCCACGAGGCAAAGGCAAAAACAGTCAGGGGTGCATGGGTGTGGGGTCCTGAGAAGCAGGGGGCATTCATGGGACAGAGTCCACCCCCCTTTAAGAGACAACCAACCCAATGAACTCCCAGGCCCTTCTACCCAGAACATATACAACAGAATACCAAGAGGAGAGCAGAAGCACAAGAGCACAGACGAAAACTTCAGTTCGTGGTCCCTTTCCAGACTCAGGATCAACTCCACGTTTATTCTGAGTCAAGTGACAGGGCACGCGATCATCCCAAGCAAACTAAAGTTCACTCCAGCTATTTCTCTGAGCTGGGCTCTCCCAATGCCACCACTTCCGGCCAGCACTGACATCAGCCGCTAAAGTCACCACACAGACCTCTATCTATGAAGGATGACTATCCAAGCACTGATAACCCCAGCAGTACCTCGGTTGGGTAAGCTCCCATGTGATTAAATGACAGGCCTAAGGGCATCTGTACAGATGCCCTTCACCTATTAAACTCTACATACAGAAGGCTCATACAGACACAGTGTATGGTCCTCTTAACACACTGAATTTGAAGGTCCAGTAGATTATCACATGGGGGGCGCTCTCCAAAGCTCAGCTGATACCCATAGACACTCCTGACAGCCGTGACATGGGGAACACAGACCCGGCCTCCGACGCGGCCCGTGACCGCACGTGGCCAATGGAAGCCGGCAGCCCGGCACGCGCCAAAAGGCCGGGCAACAGGGATTCAGGCTGCCGGGCTGGCCTCACACCTCCGAGGCCAGCGGAGAGCCCAGGACAGAGTGTGGAGAGGCGCCTCTGGGGGCGGACGCATGCCAGGCTGCCGGCTTCGTGCTGCCACAGAGCCTCTCCCGGGGCAGGGGAGTGGCGGGGGGGGAGGCTGGCGCTAAGCAAGGGGCTCCCAGCTTCCCTCACTTCCTCCCCTTCTCCATCCTGTCCTCCTTCTGAACAGGGAACAGGAACCCCGGGAGCCCTGGGCAGAGCCGGCACCTCCCACAGAAGGGAAGGCACACGCTCCCTCCACCTTCTGCCTTCCCTCTACTCGGCCAGGAAACACACCAGGCGGCCGATGCCCTGCGTAACAATGACCAGGACCAATCTCAAGTCACGTGCAAGTTCTCCGAGTTAGCTTTTCCGGGTGGTTCTTCCCCCGAAGCTGAGCCCTGCATGCTCCTGGACCCGCGGAAGCCAGCCCACCTTTCCGTGGCGCCCTGCGCCGACGTGGCCCGCGCTCGCTGGATCTCCTCCTCCAGGCGCCTCCTCTCCTCCTCCAGCCGGGCCACGTCTTCCACCGGCCTTCTCTGCTGAATGATGAGCTGCAGCTCTTGAAGCAGGGCTTCCTTCTCCTTGAGGAGCTGCAGCCGGTCCCTGTCGGCCTCGGCCAGGCCCGGCCACGACTCGTTATCAAGCTGGGCCAGCTGCTGCTGGATCGTTGACACTCTGCAAGAGACGGGCCCAGAAAAACCCGTGAAGTCAAAATATCACCACCCATTCTCCACACCATCACACGGATTCTAGAAACTCACTCAGCTAAGTGGATACTGAAATTATTGCACCAAGTGAACCTTAAATGACAAAAACAAAGCACCTGGAAAGGATGGGTCATAAAAAGAACGTGGAGGTCCCCTACATAACCCCCCCGGCCTAGGAGATTTGGGATGGCAGTAAGCGTGGCATGCTTGCTTCAAAGGATGCACAGGAAGGCTGGCATCCTCCACACCCCCGCACTGTGTTGTTACAGATTCGTGCTTTCCTCCACGGCACTGTCCCAGAGCAGGACGGAACCAGCTCCTCTCTCCACATCCCCCATCAGCAGCAGCTAAACACAGTGCTGGATACACGAGAGAAGCTTCTGGCTTCCTGCCTGCTCTGCTGTACCTAACTGCCAACACCATGCGGACAAAATGACAGGAGAGAAATGCACCCATCACGGGACTTCTGAACAGAAACCCCCCAAAGCCTGGCGATCCACGTCTTCCAGCTCTGTTTGCTCTCTCCAGCACCAGGGACCTGGAGCACAAGTGACATTCAAAACGCCTTGCAGAGAGCAGACACTCAGCAAAAGCTGAACACGTGAAACTGTGAACAAGCACGCCAGCAAATACACGGGAGCATGAGAGTGAGCCCTGCTAAGCGCGGCCACCGGGGGCGTGGGGGGATGCAAACCAGTCAGCCTCACCAAACGTATCGGCACAACCACCCTCCAGGGGTAGAAGTACGGGCGCTGCTGTCACCTTCCACGTGCCTACACTTCCACGTGTTTGGCACACAGACTGCATCGCTTTGTGCCCTTTAATGCAGATTAAATGAGACGGATTGTGGCTTGTATTTGCAGAGCAGCCTTTCACGGGTGGAGTAGTACGATTTCAGCCCTTCAAGTTCAAGTGTGGCTAACTAGGAGGGCTATCTGTTTTCAGACAGAAACGAGAGACGCCAGACTTGCCCTGAACCCAGCACTGTGGAGGGCAGATGTTGGTACACATGCCCCAAAAATGAAATCCAGAGACTCCTCTGAGGTCGCAGAGAGCTGTGAAGACAGGGAAGTGGCAGGGACACATGGCCCTGCATCCTCCAAGGCAGCGATTCTCAAAGTGGGGTCCCCGACTGGCACGCAGCCTCCGCATTACCAGGAGCTTTGTTACAAATGGAAATCTCAGGTGCCACCCCAGAGCTGTTGAATGCGACATGCTGGGGATGGGGTTGGGCGACCTGGGTTTTAACAAGTCCTCCAGGTACTTCTGATGCTCACTTCAGTTTGAAAACCCTCTGCTTTCAGGCAGCCCGGCCTGGTCTGGAGGATCCTAATTGGCCATGGAGCTCGTAGGGGCCTGCATTAGGCTCCAGCGTGATGATCCTCACTAATACAGGAACGGCAGGAGCACTCCTGACACCACCCTGTCCCCTGCCCAGGACACACAAACTAATCAAAGCTGGCATCCTGCCCACTAGGTCCAGACCTCAGAATCCTTCTCAACGCTGTGTTCCCTGCAGAAACTGCCAATCAGCTGGTGTTGGCCCACATGTTAGAGCCTGTTGGCCAGCCCCGCACAGGGTCAGGCTCCTCTTGAGCTAGACATGAGCATGGGGACTAGTCAGCCTGGCTGGAGAGCTGGGTAAGATGCCTTCTTCAAGTACCAAACCAATCAAAAAAACCAACAGCTTAAAAAAAAAAAAGTGTAGGGGCACCTACATGTAATGCTTAACAGCATCCCCTAACAGATGCTGTTAAGCATCTGCCTTTGGCTCAGGTCATGATCTCGGGGTCCTGGGATCGAGCCCCGCGTTGGGCTCCCCATTCAGCAGGGAGTCTGCTTCTCCCTCTCCGTCTGCCCCCATCCCTGTTTGTGCTCTCTCTCTCCGTCTCTCAGATAAATAAATAAAATCTTTAAAAAAAAGTAAATAAGTTATAGTTTAAACGTGCACATTTTACTCAAGTCCAATTCCCCGAGAAGGTAAAGAAAATAGTTGAATGTCAGTCGCTGTATTACGCAAGTTCTTTTCCAACTTAAAATTAATTTCCTGAAAATTTGTTGGAAAATGGTGCCAAATCATGTCACTGAAAAATACTACAGGCAGAGGTGGCTGACCAGGACCTACGAATCCAACCGGGCTTGAGCGTCCATCTATGTCTAATTAGTGTGATGGAAATTTATGGCAGTCATATAACTGAAGCCCAAGGAAAATACACTCCAAGTCGGCCCATCAATAAGTTAGTGCCAAATCAGACATTATACCCAATGAAATTTCCGGAACGTTCTACTGGAGATCAAGACAAGTCAAAAGTAAGAAATAAATATGAAAGAGGCGAACAACACACACTGAGCAAATCCATTGTGTCCTCATAATTTTTCATTACATTAATCTGATCAACCCGCAGGAAAGCCTCTCTGAACCCAGCTGAAGTTCACGGTATTACTTTGTAACATATACTAATTCTCATGCATATACTACATGCACCCACATTTTTTTTAAAGATTTTTTATTTATTTATTTGACAGAGGGAGACGGCGAGAGCGGGAACACAAGCAGGGGGAGCGGGAGAGGGAGAAGCAGGCTTCCCGCCGAGCAGGGAGCCCGATGCGGGGGCTCGATCCCAGGACCCTGGAATCATGACCTGAGCCGAAGGCAGACGCCCAACGACTGAGCCACCCAGGCGCCCCCAAGCACCCACATTTTTAAAAGCACTCCCTCTGAGTTTTCCGAGGTGTACATGGGAGGTGATCAAGATTGCATTTGAGTCGGCCAGGTGCTGGTCAGCTGGAACTCCACAAGCATCCAAGTTGCTGAGGGGGCAGAAGATCCGACCCTAGATAACCCTACGGTTCCCAGGCAAATCTCAAGTAATGTCCGCTACCAGAAAACAGAACAAGGGAAGAAAAGAACTATAGGCGGGAAGAGAGGCAAAGGGCCGACTTCAAAAAGTCTGTCCACCGAAGGCGTAAGAGTACAGCGGCCCAAGTGCCACACAGTACTGTGACTCTGCTTACAGGACAAATATGCACAGACACACGACACGGCAAGGGACAGCCTCTGCAGCACAGACAAGATCGGGATAAAGCTGACTTCTAGAAGTCCATCTAGAAAAGGTGTTTGGGCGATGCTGAACACGAGGCAAGCGTTCCTACGCTGAAGAACAGTGCTTTTTCACATAATTAAATTTCACAAGGATGTAAATGACTGCATGGTCGTCTTAGAGCTATCTATGAATCCAGAAGAATATGGATATATAGTGCCAAGTGCCATTTCTTTCCCTATATCCACATTCCAGATGCAGACATTCGGGGCCTGCTCTCAGCCAGGTTGAGAGTGAGGCACATATGTCTTGTCTGTCTGCACTGGAAGCCAAAAGCTCTAGAAGGATTCCTCCAGTGATTTCTTGTGCATTCACCAAGGGATAGACAAGACGGCTTTGCCTGTGCTGCTGGCCTAGAAACAAGCCGTCTGCAAGGAGGATGCTTTGTGTGTTAGGTTCAGTGGAGGAGACAGACTTTGTGCCTAAGGCTAAACACAGACGTAGAGTTACAGTGCCCCTTCCTCCACAGCCACGCCATGTGGCTGACCCGGAGGCTGGGACCCCACTCCTGCGAGTACCATCATTCCAATTCTGAGCAATATGAGAAAAACAATCGAAAGGCATTTTTTTTTTCCCTGAAATATCATTTCAGTGAAATTAAATACATGAAAGCAAAGTAAGGTCATGATTAAAGTTGGCAAAAAAGAAACTTCCCCAAGGTCATTTTTATTTTTTTACTTTATTTTTTATTTTTTTTTAAAGATTTTATTTATTTTTTGAGAGAGAGAGAGAGAGACAGCGAGAGAGGGAACACAAGCAGGGGGAGCGGGAGAGGGAGAAGCAGGCTTCCCGCTGAGCAGGGAGCCTGATGCGGGGGGCTCAATCCCAGGACCCTGGAATCATGACCTGAGCCAAAGGCAGACGCTTAACGACTGAGCCACCCAGGTGCCCCACCCCAAGGTCATTTTTAAAGAAAACCTGAGAGCAACTTAAAATTGGCGAGGGTTTTTTTTTTCCTATAAGTCAACCGTAATCTGCACTGATTCTAATTTTTGACAGGTAATACATTTTATGGCCTATATATAACCTCTCACAAATGCCTTTAAAAGCGTTAAAATATATGTCCGTGTGCTCATGACAGAGAAGAAACAAAAGGGAATCCTCACATCAAGCATTCAGGTTTCATATTTATTATGTGACCTCCAAATTCTATTCCCTGAACAGGTCTAATGCAGGCAGAAATAAAATATGAATCATTTTTCCCTCACTATTTTTGCCCGAACACATCTTCTGTTATAACCCAGGCACCATTAAACCATGAATGGAAACCTGCACTGATGCTGCAGAAACTACTGAGACCCTCACAATTCACACGGAAATCCTAAATGTGATTTGCATTTTTATTGCAAAAAACGCACTTCTAATATAACAGTTTTGAGGTATATTTTACATATCCAAAATAATCCTTAATTATTTGCATTTATACGTAAAGCCTGCAGTCTACCATATAATTTTGCATGTTCCTAAGATATGGCTGCTTTCTGGAAGGGAAAAGGAACTCCAGGCAAGCCCCGGTCCCATCTGATGGTTATGAGACATGACGGGACCCCAACAACCACAGTCTGGGGCATGATGTCAGCTTAGAGCCTTGTGCCTTCAGATTTCAATTGCAGCTACAGATTCGATACTTCTGTTGTTTTCTCTCTTTAGTTTTCTTTTTGTAAATATCCATGTAAGTGAAAAGTAAAAGTTCAAGAAAACCTCAGCTGAGATCGAGGTCAGATGGGTGATAATATCACTTCAACTGATTGAGCTAAATATTGATAAACCGGTGTCCATTTGGCTCAGCTCTCTCTAGTCTACATTAGAAATCCGAGAAATCTGAATCTAGAATATGTGGTGGAGGAAGGGTCTACTCACACCCCCACACCCCTGGCCTGCCCTCACGTCATTTCCCCTTTGAGCATATAGACCTTCGGAGAGCGACTTCCTTAAATGAGAAGCAGAACACCTGCAGGATTCTTCCCCTTGGCCTGAGTGCGGAAGGAGCCACAGTGGCAAGGATGCATGCCCGTATTTCCCCCAGCTGCGCCTCACCCCCAAACCCAGATACATGGTCACTGGAAAGATGCAGGAAGACTCTAAGCGACTGATCAAATCCAACTGGAATCCTAACGCGACACTGATTCCTGACACCAGAGAACAGCAGGACCCATCCTGGCAACGAACACTAAGACACAGGGAAACTGGATGGGCCAAATGTTTTGTTCCTATCTGGACTGTGAGTGTTTCTATGGAAACAGCAACAGTTTGTGCACAGTTCTGGAACAAGTGCTCTTAGGTTAAAAATAAGGAACTATCCGCGTCACCAGGATTGCTTCAAGACTTGTTCTTCCAAACTGGCTTTGAAAAATTCTAAAATTTTGGGGCGCCTGGGTGGCTCAGTCAGTTGAGCATCTGCCTTCGGCTCAGGTCATGATCCCAGGGTCCTGGGATCGAGTCCTGCATGGGCTCCTTGCTCAGAGGGGGGCCTGCTTCTCCCTCTGCCCCTCACCCTGCTCTCATGCGCTCTCTCTCTCGCTCTCTCTCTCTCCCTCAAATAAATAAAATCTTAAAAAAAAACATTCTAAAATTTTTAACCAATAATGTGAAAATACTCCTATCATAAGGTCTGCCTTGAGAATCCAAAGTAATGTTCCTGAAGGGAAACAGAAGCAGTTGTTTGGGTACATTTCCCATGACCCGGAGTTGAAATCACAAAACTAGTCACCATGAGAGTGGTGGTTTGGTCTAGGGAGTTCTCTAGCAATCACACCACCACTTGGACTTACGAGTCCCACTTCCATAACTTCCTTTAAATCTGAATACGTCCTGCTACTTCTCATTGTCCAGCACTGCATTTCGACGATTTCCCGACTCTGAAAAACAATCTCAAATCTAGATATGCAAGACAAGACTTCTCTGAAATACACACACACACACACACACACACACACACACACACACACACTCTCCCCCCACTCGTAAGTGGTAAAGCTCAGGAGTTTTTGCAGAAGGTAGGCAAGCTGAGCTGAACTCGGGGTGGAATGATTTTGGAAACGGGAGCTGGGGGACTGATGTCCACAGGTAAGGTAGCAGAAATGACAAAACCAAATGCCGAACTGTAGCACTAAAATAATGCAAGTCCAGCAGCAAAAGAAAAGGCCACCTGCCATTCCCAGCCTCAGAGTGAAAGAGCAGGGAAGGATGCATTGTGTTCTTCTTTGCTAACACTGCCATTAAAAGTGACGCACTTTTGGGGCACCTGAGTGGCTCAGTCGGTTAAGCATGATCGAGCCCACATCGGGCTCCCAGCTCAGCGGGGAGTCTGCTTCTCCCTCTGTCTCTCCTCCCTGCTCAAGCTCTCTCTTGCGCGCACTCTCCTTCTCAAATAAATAAAATCTTTAAAAAAAAAAAAAAAAAGTGATGCACTTTTCCATGCATTGGTGGGTGAACGAGGTACATGCTTTCTTGTACGCAGGCCACCCTCCTTCCAGGGATGCTCATGGGGCTGTCATGGAGGTGGCCACGTGGAGTGTTGTTGCACAGAACATCAAAGCCACTGCTCTTTGACTGTGGTCTTTGCTGCTCGGGTTCTGAAACGTTAATGCTAGTTCTAGATTTAGTTCTTGGGGGAGAACTGCTTGCCACCGTGCAAGCAGTTCGGTGGGACTTGGGAGGACCCAAGTCTATACTGTGCTCATAGTGTATCTCATTTGGGGGCAGTCTGAAAAAACAGAAACGGCAACTGGAATAAAATCCCTGTCATGGCTCTGGATGATTCCACCCCTGGGACCTGATGACACCGACCCCTCC
The DNA here is from genome assembly GCF_003265705.2 of Callorhinus ursinus. Classification (NCBI taxonomy): domain Eukaryota; kingdom Metazoa; phylum Chordata; class Mammalia; order Carnivora; family Otariidae; genus Callorhinus; species Callorhinus ursinus. Next base: position 37,133,966 of record NW_027397078.1, read on the forward strand.
CTCAATTCACATGTCTACTGCGGTGGAGACGTGAGGCTGTCCTGACTGTGACTCCAAGCTGTGTCCAGCCGAGCGCCTTGCCAGGTGTGGCTGGCAATCACATGACCTACGGCTGAGCAGGTTACAAGTCAGGCCCTCACTCGCTCACCAGATCTAGAAGCCAGATCTAGGAGAACTGACTTCAGTGACTAGAGGCAAAAATCAAACTACTCCGCGGGGACTGGAAATGGACCCTGCAGCCACCTCAGGGGACCAGAACCCCAAGTGTCTGACAGAGGGCACCGCTATCAATGGCTCGGTGAACAGAGGTTGAGGACTCTGCCGACAAGAATGCTTCACAGACATTTTATTTTTTATTTTTTATTTATTTTTTATTTTATTTATTTGACAGAGAGAGACAGAGACAGAGAGAGAGGGAACACAAGCAGGGGGAGTGGGAGAGGGAGAGGGAGAAGCAGGCTTCCCACGGAGCAGGGAGCCCGATGCGGGGCTCGATCCCAGGACCCTGGGATCATGACCTGAGCCGAAGGCAGACGCTTAACAACTGAGCCACCCAGGCGCCCCGCTACACAGACATTTTAAAGCAGCTTAAAGTCCAATGAGAACAGAAACTCATTATCAAAACTCAAGGTCCACCTTCTAAATGAGCCTCCGCCATAAAGGGAGCCTCTGAGAACTCTCCCTTCGGGGCCATTCTCCTTCTTTAGCTCCAGTGGGTGCTATCTAGGTCACACTCCTCATGGCCCATGCCACTTAAGGAAGAGGGAGGGGCTGGTGTAGGGCTGCCAACTTTTTATTTTTCCAAGTAGAGATTTTGAAAAAACCTACTCACATCAACTATCACCATCATTTTGTAAGAGAAAGCTATTTTAACAGAAAAAAAAAAAAAAAAAAGAGAGATCGATCAGAATAAGAGTTCTTTAAATGGAAAAAAAGCAAATCAGCATGATAAAAACCTGGTCACAGGACCAGGGACACTGTGGGCAGGTAGTGCTGGGAAGCAGAGTTCTGTCGGCCCACTGGTGTGACTTCTCCAGTATCTCCTCCTCTGCTGTGGGTCCCTGGAGGTGAGTGTCTTCTGAGGTTTTACTTCCTCTTCTCTTTTCTGCTCACTCCTAGCCAGACTCTCTCGGACTTTTTACTTCCCCCCTCCGGCCAGCCTCACTCTCACCAAGCCAATAGCTATGGGGCCTTCTTACGACTCGGTCCTGAATTCTTTTCCTTTCTCAGTGCATGTTCTCTCCCAAGGTGAGCTCAGCCACTCCCTGATGTCAGTACCACCTCCAACTGCCCTCCTGGATCTCTCACCATTTGGATGGCTCACACTGACCATTCCCGACTCAAAAGTCCTAGAATGCCCGGCATTTTCAACTCTTTTCCAAGGTACTTGTGGTCCCCCATGACGCAGGCCTGCCTCCCTGCTCATGGCATCCTCCATCCCCCCCGCCCCCCGCCCCCGCTTCATTCTGCAACTACAGGCTGGTCCAGCTGCCACAGACGGACCCCCCACCTCCTCAGAAACTTGCGACCACACAACTTTCCACCCTGATCCCCGCTCCCCTCTTGGTTGAGAAAGCCCTTCCCAAATGCACGGGCAGCCATAATCCCAGCATCCTTCAGGGTGCAGATCCAAAATGGCAGCCGTCTTCTCCAGCATCCAAGAAGAGAATTCATTACAGAAAGATTCAAGATCACGAGCCTTTTCAAATGTCCATGAAGGCCCAAGAACTGTAAGCTGAGCTTGGTATGATTATGTATCATGCGAACACAGTTCTTGAAACGAAGAGACCATGCCCTGCCTCTGTTAGAACCCTAAAGACATGCGTATCTTTGTTGCCTTTTCTGTCCTCAGGTCAAGGGGCAATATCCCAAGGCCCACAGCGGGCCCTGGGGAAGGGAGCCAGGAGGAGAGCCAGGACCTGGGCCCCGAGGACTCCTTCTGCTTGCCCACTGGCAGAAGCAAGTGCCAAACAGCAAGTGTGACCAAATGGGGCCCTCATTTACTCATTCAATAGATATTCAGTGGGTATTTAGCTCCTGGAATTACAGCAGTGACCTAAACGGACCTAAGTCCCTGCCCTTGTGGGGTTTACGTTCTCGGAGGGAAAAACAAATGATAAAAAAGCAAACACGTATATAGAGAATGGGTTAGGTGGTTACATTTGCTGGGAGGATTGGGGTGATGGGGGCGGGAATGGGGCATGCTACTTTATTCTGAATGATCAGGGAAGCATCTCTGACAAGGTGACCAAGAGGAGAGCAGAAGCCATCTGACAAATTGAGGCAAAGCATTCCACTGTTGGCAGAGGAAACGGCAAAGGCCACGGCCACTGTATGAGTTTCCTCTTGTTGCTGTAACAACAGACTCGGTGGCTTAAAACAGCACACATTATTCTTTTTTTTTTAAGATTTTATTTATTTATTTGACAGAGAGAGACAGCGAGAGAGGGAACACAAGCAGGGGGAGCGGGAGAGGGAGAAGCAGGCTTCCCGCCGAGCAGGGAGCCCGATGCGGGGCTCGATCCCAGGACCCCGGGATCACGACCCGAGCCGAAGGCAGACGCTTAACCGACTGAGCCACCCAGGCGCCCCAAAACAGCACACGTTATTATATTATAGTTCCAGAAGTCAAAAGTCAAAAATGGGTAGGCAGGGCTGTGATCCTTCTGGAGGCTCTAGGGAAGAATCCATTGCACTGTCATTTCTAGGGGCTGTCCACAGGCCTCGGCTCGTGGCCCACACCACTCTAATCTCTGCTTCCCTCCTCACATCCCCTTCCCAGACTGTCCCTTTCTAAGGACCCGAGTGATGACACTGAGCCCCCTTGGATCATCCAGAATCACTGCCCCGTCTCAAGGTCCTTAACTTAATCCCATCAGCAGAGTTTCTTCTGCCACGGAAGGCGACACAGCCACCAGGTTCTGGGATTAGGACGTGAACATCTTGAGGGGCCATTATTCTGCTGACTCCAGGGACTAAGTCAGGAGTGTGCCTGGCAGGTTTGAGACCCGGCGTGTTTGAGGAACACCGAGGGGTCAATCTGTCTGGAACAGGGCAAGGATAGACACGGGGGAGTGGGCTAATGCCCTTAGTGGAAAACCGGCTCCTGTGGGTCCTTGTCCAAACACAGTAGGGATTTAGAAGCAAAATAAGAAGGCCAAGAGTAAGGTTTCTCAGCTGAGGCACTGCTGACGCTCTGGGCCACCAAAGTCTTTGCTGTGGGGCCATGCTGTGCATCGTGGGCTGGTCAGCAGCATCCCTGGGCTCTGCCCTAGTCATGAGGACCAGAACTGTTCCCTAGGGAGCAAAAGTGGCCTCCTTCAAGGTTTGAGAGCCATGTGGAACAGGGGAATGATAGCATCTAACATTTTCTGAAAGGATCACTTGTCTGGAAAAAAAAATTCAGACACAGCAACTAAAAGAACCAAAAGTCACACAAAATTATGTTGAACAGCACCAGGAAATGTACCATTCACACCAGGGAGAAGCACATGACAACTGACAGAAGGCCTTTGCCTGTTACTCTAATAAAATTGACCAAAAAATGAAGATGTTTAATGATGCTCAGCAGATGTGAAAATCAGGGCTCTCCATCGGCGCTGGTGGCAGCGCAAGGTGGCTAAGTCATTCTGGAAGGCAATGTGGGGGTATCTATCAAAACTTTTTTTTTTTTTAAAGTAGGCTTCATGCGGGGCTCAAACGCAGGACCCTGAGATAAAGACCTGAGTTAAGATCAAGAGTCAGATGCTCAACCGACTGAGCCACCCAGATGCCCCTATAAAACCTGTCAGTGTATGTGTGTTAAGATCTGCACATTTCATTGCTATGTATTAGTCCAAGGAAATAGTCATTTCTGCAAGGCGGGGGCCTAGGAAAAGACGTGCACTGTTTGTGAAAAGGAAAAACTGCAACCATCTAAGATGTCTATCCACAGAGGGATGCTTATGCATCCTAAGCTATGCATCACATACTACATTTAACTATACTGGGCTTACTTTATTTAAATGTTTAGATAAAAGCCTGGAAGGTGTCACGCCAAACCATGAATGATAGGAAGTGGGATCAGAGAAGGGGAAAGTGGGTGGTCTCTACTGATTGTGCCTGTGACAAAAACAATGTATTCGTGTATTATTTTTGTAATAAAAACAAAGGGGAAAATACAAGTGTGCATGCACGCACGCACGTCTGTAAACATGCACATGCTGTATGTGTGTGCACATACACACGCACACAACCCCAGCAGGTACTGCCCGGGTGGGGTAGGGAGAGGTCCTCACCCTCAGGCAGAGCCACTGATAAACCGACATATTTCTGTTAGTTGGGGAGGAATTTATATCCCAAATAGGTTAAAGACCATATGTGATCGCATCGCATAACCCACACAGTTTTTCTGAAATGTCCAGAACAGGGCAGGTATTGCGTAGAAAGAAGTACAATGTCCCATTCTCCCAGCAGCTTCTGCCCCCTGCAGAAGCTGGGGCGGGGTGCAGATGACACCACTGGGATCACCCATGCAGACCGGCCGGCAGAAAATCCTGCAGGGATGGCCCCGCTAAGATACCACAGTCCTCCAGCCAGAGCAAGGGTTCTCGGCCTCGGCACTGGTGGCATATGGGGGAGTCACTCTCTGGGTGGGGCCGGCCTATGCGCCATAGGATGTTGAGCAGCGGCCGTAGCAGGTCCCCCAGAGTCGTGACAACCAAACCTGCCTCCAGACATGGTCAGAAGTTCCCTGGGGGTGGTAAGGTCCCCACTCCCCAACTCTGCCTACTGGGAACCACTGTGGTAGTGGGAAAAGGACAAGCCGGTCCGGGACATCTCCACAACGTGTCCCTGATACTCAAATGTGGCTGATGCAGCCCGGAACGGCGTTTCTGGCCCACAAAGGCTGAAGCACTGGGGGCAGGGCTCTCCCCCCCCACCCCGCCCCATGTAGCTGCAGTGTGTCTCCTGACAAGGTCCTGGCAATCTTGAAATAGTACTGTCATTTAAAAGATGCCAATGAGGGCGCCTGGGTGGCTCAGACGGTTAAGTGTCTGCCTTCGGCTCAGGTCATGATCCCGGGGTCCTGGGATCGAGTCCCGCATCGGGCTCCCTGCTCCTTGGGAGCCTGCTTCTCCCTCTGCTTCTCTCTCTCTCTCTCTCTCTCTCTCTCTCTGTCTCTCATGAATAAATAAATAAAATCTTTAAATAAATAAATAAATAAATAATAAAAGATGCCGATGAAATGCAGTGTCCTCCCCTGAAAAATTTTCTTAAATACTTGCCTTTTCGCCCAAATGTCTTATCTCAACATTTACAAGGTTACTCACTGTGTACCAATACCATCTCTAGGAAACAAAGACATCACTTGCTATGTTTAGTAAATGTCGCAGCAAAACATGTAACAATTATGTCCCTAAGTGCAACAACCAACTATTTTCTGCATTTTACTACAGCACAGCAAATTCCAGCACCCACACTGTGCGGCCCAGGAGAAACATGCAAGAATGAGCAGAGGAATATTCAAAGGGGACAACGGCCCCTGACAAACAGCAGCGAGCGCAGGAGGAGGAATGCACGACAGACGGAGAATATGACCGCAGAGACAAGCAGCGCGGCTGAATGCACTCGGCAGCGGTCGGTGTGGAAGCGTAAAGCCCACCACAGATACGTGGTGAGAAGCCAGGAAGAAGCGCGCATACGAGCTCTGAGCAAACAGAAAGCCCATGTCAGCTCATGTGGGCCCTCTAGCAGGGAGTCATATGATCCGCTTTTGTGGCTATTTTTACATTTTCTAAAAAGGCGACAAAATGGATTTCCAGACATCATGAATGATAGAGTATATGGAGCAGACCCAACTATTTCGCTTCCAGAAAGGACCCCCTTACCCCACCTGGCATTCCACTCCTTCTCCCCCACCCTCCAAGAAAATAGTTCATATGTGACTAAAGACACTTTTTTTAAAATATGCTTCATAGCTTTCTCAAGCACATATCTGGAAATAATTTGGTTTTAAGGCTCTCTTCAGAAGACACAAAAGAGAGAGAGTCTCCAGAAAGGGGACACGAAAGCTAGGGCAGGGTCAGAATCCTGAAACCAGGGTCCTGCAAACGTGGGGAGGGACGTGAGCTGCTAAAAATACTGCACTGCCTCTCAATTCTGCCCTTGTCCGATGCTTAGGGCTGGGAGAGGGCGACAGAAAGACAAATCCTGAACAGGTACAGACAGGGTCAAGTCTTGATTTTCCGAGGGCAGATGATTTACGGCAAAGGTCCACACAAAAGGCTGTGCTGCGAGTCTCTCCACCGAAATCCAGCGGATGAGGTACCGCCAGCACCTGTTGACCTAGTCCTTGTGAAACTGTCTTTTAAACCAAGATATGTGACTATTTCCATTAACCTCTGGAGTTGGAAACGACACATGTAAACGATAAGGCAATTGTGTTGAAGCAGGTCTGAGGGGCTACTGCTGGTTGGGAGGTGGAGTGGGTGGGAGTCCGGAGCGATCTGAGAGGAGAAGGAAGCCGGGAAAGTCTTTGTCTTTATTAGCTCATGGCTTTAGAACTGGTCACAACAGTGAGACATTCACATCTTAAATGCACATGAAATTCTATCATGGGCATTAAGAGGCTTACCCAGAAAGGAAGATCGTGGATTTTGTATTCTAGCAGACACCACTTTCTGATGAAAAGTGGACAGTCCCACACTGGAGCGCCACAAAACCTCTTTCCATGGAAGAAAGGAAGGAAGCAGAAGGCAAGATTTGAGAAAGGAGCTTCTTACCTCTTTCTGGCTTCCTCATACTGCCAATTAAGCCTGACTCGGTCTACAAGTCTTGTTTTATCATCAAAGACAAACTTTCCGGAACAGAAGGAAAAAAAAGGGGGGAAACATATTAAACACATATTTTCAAAATCGAAAATTCATTTCAACTTTCAGCGACAATGAAGAATATTTTAATTTGTCTTTAAATTTCCATTTCTCAAGGGTCTGGAAGGAAATACACCAAAGAGTGCTCGGCCGCCACCTCTGACTGGTGGAAGCTGCAGGTGGGGCTGGGAAGACGGCCCCCCGAGCACCGGTGGGTTTGTTTAACAGTGGAAGTGTATTCATCTGTTGTGTAATTCCTAACAACAACAACAACAACAAATTAAATTTTAAAAACACAGGGAATTATTTAGTAAAAGCTGACACAAAGGCAAAAATATTCATCCCATTTTGTACAGTATGTTCTCTCATTCTTCAGTGAATGCAGAAGAATGATGTTCTCTTAAGAAGTCGCAAGATCTGAAGAAGGTGGACTAGCTCTGTGAGGGATGGGCTACAGGCCTCCTTCGAATGTTACGCAGCATGTCAAAGAACTAAAGGTCTAAAGGAAAGAAAGCAAGGTGTGGAAAAGCCTGAAGGCGGCCCATCACCCTAGGAGTTAGAATTGAAATGTGGCGCTCCCATGTGATCACTAGCTGTACTTAAATGTTTCCATACCAATTACGCTGAACTAAACAAATTCCTAAACAAAACCAAAAAAAGACCTGTATGGGAGGTAACCATAGCTCACCTTGGTTACTTCTTCCTTCATTCCTGGAAATATACGACATTAGTTCATTGAATCAATTGTCTCTGTAGATCTGACCTTAACTAGACCCTATGTTATAGCCACTAAGTCTTCTTTTTTTTTTTTTAAATAACCTCATGTCAACAAACATTTGAAAATACTCTATTTGAATGATTAGAGCTGAATTTATTGATACCAGTTTTGATATATGTCAATAGGAATTTCTTTATATCTCTATTGCTTTGAACGAGGGATGGAGCGAGCATTCTCTGATGAGGCGTGTCACCATTGTGGGCATTTTAATAGCCTCATCCAAAGCCCCTCTCCACGGTTTCCTCAATATAAATACATTAAGGCTATAGCATCACATCTCCAGAAACTGTCTACACTGGGAATGAGCTATTTGTCACCTCATCATCTTGTTTGTTAGAGACGCCTGCAGCTGACCCCTCATCAAGACAAACAAATGTCATTTCCTAAAACCTCTTCCCAATGCTGTCTACAGATCCCTAAGCTCTGTTTCTGCACTCTTCCTTGAGAACAAAATGGACATCTTAATCGAAAAAGGAGAAATCTACGGCCCAATGGATTCAACAGGGTCCTGTTGCACAGTTCTTATGCAGCCTTAGAGCACGTAAGTGATAACTAAGTCAGGTGTGCAGATGTCTAAGATGGTCCCCAATGGTCTCCACCTCTTGGGATTCAGCCCAGGTGAAATCCCCTTGAGAGTGCTCTAGAGCCATGATTTGGCCATAACCAGTAGAACACAACAAAGATGATGGGAAGCCATTTCTGTGATTACGTTACAAAAGACGGTGACTTCCACCTTGCCAGCAGACTCTCTCAGTCTGCACGCTTCGATGAAGCAAGCTACTGTGCTGGAGAGGTCTGTATGGTAATGAGACAGAGCCCTGAGTCCGACAACCTATGAGGAAGTGAATCCTGCCAACAGTCACGTGAGCTTCAGAGTGGCCCCTTCCCCAGTCGAGTCCTCAGACGAGACTGCAGCCCTGGGTGACACCTTGCTTGCAGTTTCAGGAGAGCCCCTGAAGCAGAAGGCCCTGCCAGACTCCTGAGCTACATTATAGGTCTGAGATAATAAAAGTGTGCTGTTTTAAGATGCTAGGTTTTGGAGTAATTTCTTAGGCAGCAATAGCCAACTAATCCAGTTCAGCCCTTCAATATGTTTTTTTCTTTTTTTTTTTTTAACAACTGCATGAGGTAGTAGAAAGCACAGGGGTTTAGGCATCAGAGATGTTGATTCAAACCCAGGCAGACCTGCCTCTCCCTGGCTACATGACCTCAGGTGACTTGGCACCTCGAACCCCTCACCTATCAAACAGATATGGAAACAACTAACAAGGTAACAGCCATGAAGCTGTCAACCCAAGGCCGGCCCCAGTAACCTCACAAACATGACAATTTGTGGCTCAAGTTACTGCAACAGCATAACCAACCACTCTGCACCTGACATCTTTAGAAAGCCTTACCTAGATCATTAGAGAACCTTTGATCTTACCTGTTTCTCTCAACCTAGTTGAAACCTATGATAACAGCAATAAATTATTCATGGGATTCAATGAGTCTTACACTTCTTTCCTTCCTGCATGCCAAAAATCTTTAGGCAAAAATGGCAGACATCTCTGACTTAACAGATTCTTCTCTGTGTGTTATATAGATGGGGACCATATTCTTTAAACCAAAATCGCCTGGTCAAAAATGTCTAAGTGTAAAAAACCAAACAAAAATGTCTAAATGTACCTTTGAGAGTGACAACTGAAAACAGGACTGTTTCAGAACGTCCAAGACCAAAAGAGTCATTATTTACCATATTATACTCAAAGAGATACTATTTATCCAAATTTCAAAATATTAGCTAATTATTTAAAACCCAGAGTTTTTTGTCAATGGTTTTTTCCTTTTTCTCTACTTAATTCTGGGGAGGACATTCCACATTCCATTGAAGTCTCCTCTTTACTTAATAAGCCCTAAGGAAAAGAAGCCATCTTTTTTTCATTTGTTTTCCTTTTGTAATAAATTTCACTCAATAACATTATAACAGTAGTGTCTTTAAGCATTCACTACCCTACTTCAGATGATGACTGCCAACTTTGTTTTTATAGCTAACTCAAGGCTTCAGTAATTATCAAAAGGAGCATTATGAAATTCTTCCAAGTTCCAAGCAAAATTAATTTTGATTCAATTCAATTTCCTGACATTCTTTTAGAATAAGAAATAGCATCAAAGTATAACCTAAGGGTGAAACAGACACAAAGCCTCTGCAAATCACTGGTCTAAGTCAAAGATCAGTAAACTATGACCCCCACAGGCCAAATCCAATCCTGTTAAATAAAGTTTTATTGGAACACAGTTCTGTCCATTTGTTCACATATTGCCTACGGCGGCTTTTGCACTATAACAACACAGTTAGGCAGTTATAGCAGAGACTGCATGGCCTGCAAAGGCCTAAAATATTTACTATCTGGACCTTTACATAAAAAGTTAGCTGATCCCTGCTCTCAAATGTCCTATGTTGGGGTGCCTGGGTAGCTCAGTCCTTTAAGCGTCCAACTCTTGATTTTGGCTCAGGTCATGATCTCAGGGCCATGGGATCGAGCCCCAGGTCAGGCTCCATGCTCAGTGTGGAGTCTGCTTAAGTTTCTCCATCTCCCTCTGCTCCTCCCCTCCTCACACTCTCTTTCTCTCTCTCTCTAAAATAAATAAATCTTAAAAAAAAAAAAAAGAACACATCTAAACTCAACTCTCAGAAGGATTCTGCTGTTTTAAAGAATCCAAATCACAAGGATAGAGGTACTAAGCAATTCAATTGTCTTCCATGCCATGGAATCTTCACAGCTGGATTTTTCCTTCAAACTTAATGGCACAAAAGCCAAAACCTTTCTGAAGAGAAAGTGGCAAAGTCAAACAAATGAGTGATGGCAACACGAAAGCAGCTCTTTTCTCTCTGGGCACACTCGGCTCTCGGCGCGCCCCCCCGCCCCCCATTCTTGGCATACCTCTCCAATGATGTCAGTCTGAGACCCAGCATCACAGAACTGTTGAGGTAAAGAATCGCCAAGCACACCTGGATTGTGAGGGAACTCTTGCGGAGGGTCGCTAAGAGAAAAGCTGTTCTTGAAGCCATCGGTCAGCTTGGCCAGGCTCTGCAAGAGAAGGCAACGAGTTACTTGGGCAGAGGTGGTAATGCTTCTCTTCCCTTTAGAAGCAGTCATGTCATCGGCTCCAGGGCGGCCGCGTCAGCACCGGGGAGCTGGCCCGCCCTGCCCCCCATTCCCGTGAGACGTAAAAGACAGGACCCTCACCACCTGCACCTTTAATCCAATGCATAGTCATCTAAATCAGACAGTGACGGAGTCCTCCTGGCAGCATGAGAATAATAGATAATAGTAGGGAACAACTGTGGTACCATTTTTACTGTTTTTTTTAAACCTTTCTGTTTCCTAAAGAAAAAAACAAGCATTCCCTCCAAAAAAGCCAAACTCAGAGAAACAGAGTGGTATGGTGGTCGCCAGGGGCTGAGGGGTCAAAGGGCACAGACTTCGGGTTATAAGATGAGTAAGTTGCGGGGCTGGAATGCACAGCACTACACTTAGCAATATTGTGTTGTGTATCTGAAAGCTGCTAAGAAAGTAGATCTTAAAAGTTTTCATCACACACACAAAAAACAAGGTACCCATGTGAGGTGATGGATGTGTTAGTAATCATTCCACCTTACATGTGTCTATCAAATCACCAGGTTGTACACCTTACATTTATAAAATTTTACCTGTCAATTGTACCTCAATAAAATGGGGGGGGGAGCACTGCCATCCAAAATGTTGTATCAATAAATGAGTCTGACAGAGATGAATGTTGCCTTGAGATTTTAATAAACCACACAGAAGGAAAACCACTCCCAGATGAGGTTTACATATTTTTATAACCTGATTTTTCAGTCATAATTCTACATGGTCAAGAGTCATCTCATACAGATGTTAGTTTGCCAAAAACTAGAGCAACTATGTCTTCTGGTGTACGTAACTCCTTTAGGGGGAGGCCAAAAAGAAATGAGATTTTTCTCCAATTTTTTAGAAGACTTTTGAATGTATTTCTCTCCAGCAGACACCAGAACGCGCAGGTGCAGCGTGACACGTGTAGCGGGGGGCTCTGGATCCAGACGAAGGCATGCTGGAATGGGCCAATATTGTTAAGGTCATAAAAGACAGACAGAACAACTTCTTTCATTTTGCTAGAGAGGATGTTGCCCAGGCCTCTCCCTGGAGCTTCTCAGAGAGGATGCTGGGGTCTGAAGTTTCTTACAGAAATTCCATCTCCACCTCTGTGGTGGGGAACCCACCTGAGGCAAGTGGGCGGCTTGCCCCAGCTCGGCACACTGGGAAAGGCCGGGGCAGAGAAATGAGCTCAACGTCCCGGGGCAAGGTCTCCAAGGCCCCATGATGGAATACCACGTGGTTCACCCCTGGGGGTGGGGCTTCGATTAGATGCGGCAGGTCCACACGGCACCTCGTCCAATGCTGCACTCAGAGGCCCCAGGCAATGGCGGGAGCTGTTCCTGCCACCATGTACCTCTCATGACCTGGGAGAGCACCTGAAAATACAGGTTGGTGGGTCACACCTCCAGAGCCTAATCTAGCAGGCCTGGGGTAGGGCCCAGTAAGGGGCAATTGAATGACCACTGTGGGGACACTCCACAAGTCTCCTGAATCCTTGATCTTCGGGAGCGCTGCCGTGCAAGTGTGCACCTGTCTCATCTGGCCCACAAGTCCGAGCTCTGCTTCAGACGTGCTTCTATCCTTACATTCTGCAGAATCCAGACACATGCCTGCCAGGCACTCAGTGTGTTGAGCAAAAAAATGAAAGCCGTAACAGAAACATCTGAATGCACCCCAGGACCAGGCAGAAAGACCAGTGGGCATCCATCTGCAAAAACTCAAGCTTTTTCTAAGTACAAGAAAATCTACAGAAGTTCAAGGGACAAAAAAATAAAGCAGTATAAAGCTCCAACGATCCCAGCCATATAACTAAAATCTATCCACGCAGCCATATCAAGGAATGAAGTAGCTTGTGCACAGATCCAGAAAAGGGGACGGGGTGTTACTGTCCCGTGAGGAAGCCGGGGCAGAACAGCGGCAGGCACAGCCCTAGCTTTCTGTGGGCACAGCTGAACATGTGCTCACCCTCTCCTGTGTCTGCAAAAATGCTGGCAGCATATACAAGCTAATAAAAGTAGTTACAGGGCAGGACAGAATGGGGTGGTAGCAAGACTTCTCATCACAGACCTTTTAAGTTGTTTTGATTATTGAACAATCTGTATCACCCGTCGTTACGGCTTAAACTGTGTCCTCCCCAATGATCTGTTCAAGTCCTAAGAATCGGTGAATGTGAGCTTATATTTGGAAAGAGGGTCCTTGCAGGTGGAATCAAGTTAAGGTGAGGTCATACTGAATTAGACTGGGTTCGAATCCAGTGGTTGGCATCCTTATAAGAGAAAATGTAGACACAGAGACCCAGGGAGAACACCATGTGACGACACGGCAGAGATTAGAGCGGGGCATCTACAAGCCAAAGAATGCCAAGGATCGGCAGCAGCTCCCAGAAGCTGGAAGAGGCGAGGAAGGGTCCGCCCCTAGCGCCCTCAGAGAGAGCGTGGCGCTGCCAGCACCTTGTCTGTGAACTCCTGGCCTCCAGACTCTGAGAGAATCGATTTCAGTTGTTCTCTACCAGCTTGTGGTACTTTGTCATGGCAGCCCTAGGAAACTAACACCCATACTTTCAAATATTTTAATACACATATGCAGAAATATATACACATATGGCAGGGACATATGTTTTAAAATATATATGAACTGTATACATAACAAATACATAATATATACTGTAAACACATATTTTCCTAAAATGTTAACAGACAGATGGACACGCAGGCAGGCAGACGGACGGACACGGGATGTGAAGAGTGCCAGGCCCCTACCTGCATCAGGTCCCGCCTCTCCTTCTCGCCAGTGCAAATGGCTTTCTTGATGGTCCGGAGCTCACTCATTATCGCCTGGGCCTCATCCAGTTTGTAGTTGGTGTGAGCACTTGACATCTTACGATCAATCCTGGTTAAAAAAGAAAAATCAGAGTCATTCCACGCGAGAGCCTAACAATACACGGAACAACAATGAAAAACTCAGAAGCTTTATAGAAAGGTGGGAAACAGTTAAACACATTGCTTCGGCAAAGAAAAATAAAGATCCCATAAAACCTTCCTGGCTTGTGAGTATATACGCAGAGATGAGACTTGACCAGTGGACGACTTCTTTTGCTCCGGGAACATCCAATGCAGGTGAGGACTTGCGAATCAGGATTCCCACGACCTCTAGTAACGATTAGGCAACCAAGAGTGGCTTAAGTAACTTCCTGAGATTTTAAACTCCTCTCTGAGACGAGGATCATCTCTTATTTGTTTATCCCCCGCATCTGGGTTAGTGGTCAAAAATGTCTATTAAATAAAACATACGAGGGCGCCTGGGTGGCTCAGATGGTTGGGCATCTGCCTTCGGCTCAGGTCGTGATCCCAGGGTCCTGGGATCAAGTCCCGCATCGGGCTCCCTGCTTGGTGGGGAGTCTGTTTCTCCCTCTCCCTCTGCCTCTCCCCCTGCTGCTTGTTCTCTCTCTGTCTCTCGCAAATGAATAAATAAAATCTTAAAAAAAAAAAATATGAATGACATCTGTGTGCATGAACACATGGGAAACAGCAAGAAGTTGTGAACAATGCAATAATGATGCCTCATATAAAACTGCAAACTCTATGTCTCCTCTATCTTTCTTTTATCTCATTCCGGTTCTAATTTCTCTCTCTATCTCCCCCTACCATGCACCTCTTCAATTCTTTCCTTCAATCCAAACATCCATTCATCCTTCCTTCCATCCATCCAAACTTCCTCCCTCCCTCCGTCTCTCCTTCCGGCCAGTCCGCCCCTGTGCACACAAGGCCTGGTGTGGGTGGTGGAAGCGGAGTGCTGACCAAACCAAGGCCTGCCTCCAGCCCTCACAGAGCAGGCGGCCTTCTACAGCACACCCTTTGTCTCACCTCCCCTACCTAGGTCGTGAGCGTTGGAAGCCCTCCGGGCTAAGGAGGTTTGAAATACTTTGGTCCAGAAATGGCATGAACTCCTTCTCGGGAAAGCCATTAGCAGGCCTTTCAGATTCCAGCTCCGCCATTACACGGGTCCTGGGGCTAAACTGTGACCGGGGAATCTGGATCTTTAGCGGCCAGCCCAAACTCCCTGATTTTCCACTCACGAAAGCATCCTGGCAGGCTAGTGAGTACCAGTGACACTCCAGCGGTACAGCGGGACCCTGGGCAAGTCCCTTCAACTCTTTACACCTCAGTTTAATGATTCCCCCATTTAATGAGAAAATGTCAGGAGAAGGCTTACTTGGGAGGGCGTCTGGCACGTAATGTTTTCGGTGATTAGTCTGATTGTCAGGACAATGCTGAATCTGCGTACTCATGGGAGACAAAGTAAAGAATTCACCAACTCTGGTACTCTAACCCCAGACCTTGGAATAAGAGAAGGACAAATAAAACACGCAGGAACCCATTCCTACCCTCTGGAGTCAGGCCTCAGGGCTCAAGAGCATCGCTGTGACTGCATCGGCTACAAAAGATATATTTATGAAAACTGGTGGTGAGTCCTCTCCCGTGGAGTGGATGCAGGCGCATCATGGGTCCCCACACATTCCAGGGTGACACCCCTACATCCCAACATGGCCGGGCCACGTGTTTTCCCTTTTTAGCTGTTTTACAGAGAACCAAGAGTCTCTAATGGAAGGCAGAAATAGAAGGTCATCCGTCTCATAGCACATCAGCCAAAGAAGTGGCCCAACTTTTCTTGCAGGGAAAATCTAGACTCATTTACATAATAATGTCTCCCTGTAGTCATCTTCTGATAAAAGGCTTTCCAATACATCTCATTTAATGTCACAGCCAACAACCCACAAAGGCTGATGAAGTCGGTAGAAAAGGGTTACACCATTCTCAGACAAAAAACCTGGGGCCAGAGAAATCGAATTTCTCTCTAACAGTCATTGATCAGCCCCTCTGCTAACCAGGTCTACTGCTCCAACAAGTACAGCAAACAGATCATCATCTGACACTGACACCCATATGGAGAAATGAAACTCCACTACATAGAACAAAACTTTTTCAATTGCTTGAAAATCAAAGCTAATCAAACAGCCACAGAAGTACAGACACACACAGCCAGTGTCAAGGCTGTGATGCAAGCCGCTACGCATGTCAGCCCCAGCTTTATACTTAAGTGTTGTGACTTCCTTATGGCTTTCAGTAGCGATAAAGCCTAAGTGTGGCCACCAGTAAACCCAGGGATCAAGTCAGCAGCCTGTCAAGGCACCAGGTTCTATGATTAGGCCCCAAGTCCCCTCAGGGAGGGGGATCAGCAGCCCCGTAATTCATCCCACCGCAGACACTGCAGAGCAACTCGGAGAACGAGAGTTCAACGTCAAGGCCACGGACCTGCACTCTGAGCTCTACCCAAGTGGCTCTGAGACCTCGAAGAGAAAGCAGATTGGCCTAGAACAGCTGTTTCCACTCTGTTCTGAGGGTGTCTTGGTGTGGAGAGCAGGAGCAGCTAAAGGGAGAGCCTGTCTGGGCTTGGGGACCCTCACCCCTGCTTCAGCAAGCACCTCCTCTTTGCTCCGTCTCAGACAGGAGATGTCTGAGATGCGCAGATGTCCTTTGCAGGAACGGAAAGGGAAAAAGATTCCAGTGTTTAAAAAAAGTGTGAAAGCTACTAGGGAACATGATCTTCTTGAAGTCCTAGTATTTCAGAGAGAATACTGTTATTTATTTATATTTTTTAAAGATTTTACTTATTTATTTGACAGAGAGAGACAGCGAGAGAGGGAACACAAGCAGGGGGAGTGGGAGAGGGAGAGGCAGGCTTCCCGTCGAGCAGGGAGCCCGATGCAGGGCTCGCTCCCAGGACCCTGGGATCATGACCTGAGCCGAAGGCAGATGCTTAACGACTGAGCCACCCAGGCACCGCAAGAATACTGTTATTTAAAAACAGTTATATATTATTATTATATTATATAAGTATACATTATATATTATGTTAATAATATTGTATATTATTATATAAGAGTACATAATCATACAAAAGGATTATTCTATATTGTGCAAATATAACCTTATACAGACATTTTATATAGTATATATTATTTGTTATATAATTATAGGGTATAAAGGGTATATTAAAATAGTTCGACGCATCAAGCACCTACTAGGTACCAGGGTCTGCCTGCATGCTTTGCATTTGTCACCTCCTGGAATCCTCTCAACAGCTTTATGGGATAAGCATAACCTTCTCGGATTTTATAATAAAACACCTGAGCCTCAGAGAGATGAACTAAGTGGCCCAAGATGACAAGCTAAGATCTGGCAGAGCCGCCAGGGTTCAAACCCACCTCCCCCAATTCTCAAGTCTGCACTGGCTCATCAAGCGCAGAGAAGCCCCTTGATACCGTAGGCGTGCCCCTGCTCACAGTGGCCAAGGTTGGGCCCGTATGCTTTTATAGGGACAAGCAATGTTTCACAGAATTCACACCACTTCCAATTTTCAACTGTGATAAATCTTCATCTAATAAAAACTTCAAAGAGTAGGAAACCTCTTCCTTTACATCTGCAAAATTCATTTCTTTGGGAGTGTTCTCCCTTTGCTCAAATTCCCCCCTCTAGAACTTTGGTCAAATTCAGAGGATGTGGTCAGTGATTCGGGATTTTCTAAAATACCAGTATATTCCATTTCATAAAGAAAATAGTAACATCTGTGACTGCCAAAAGAACAGTCTTTTCTTTTTTTAATTTTAATTAAGAGCCCAAGTGAGTATTTATACATCTGAAATAAAATGGTAGAAAAGCAATAACCGCTCGATGCAAGGTGGTACTAATAAAAACATATGTTATTAGGCAATGTGCTATGATCTGAATGTTTGGGCTCCCTCCTCCGCCCTCCCTCCCACTGGTTACATGCTGGGATCCTGACCCCCAGTGTGATGGTGTTCGGTGGTGGGGCCTCTGGGAGGTGATCAGGTCGTGAGGGAGAAGCCCCCGTGAACGGGATCAGTGCTCCTATAAAAGAGGTCCCCCAGAGTTCCCTGCCCCCCCCCATCATGTGAGGACAGAGCAAGAAGATGGCTATTTAGGAGCTGGGAAGCTGGCTCTCAGCAGACACAGAACCCGACCACGCTGGCACCTCGATTTTGCACTTCTAGCCTCCGGAACTGTGAGAAATAAATTTCTATTGTTTATAAGCCACCCAGTCTGTGGTATTTGGTTATAGCAGCCCGAGTGGATGAAGGCACAGTGTAAAACAAAAATCCAGTACACAGACCAGTCTTTGCTTTTCACTCCTCAACATCTTGCGGCAGCTTCCGGGAGATTAGGTGACTTGCTCGAAGTCAGGGAGCCAGGAAGAGGCACAGGGTGGGGTTCACGGTGAGGCCCCTCACACCGGCACTCATCGTCTTCCTCACTGGGTTAGCAATACACTCAAAGTCAAGGCCTCCAAACTCACACTGCGTCAAACCCAAAGGCCACCCACACGGCCCGTCAAATGTCCCGAAGTAAACTGATGCTCTTTGTAGTCTGCTTTTGAAAGGGCGGTTAGAGAGGAGAGAAGGTGCCGCTTCACGTGGCGAAGGAGGGCACTGAGAAGGCGGCTTAAAGCTGTTAATCAACCCCGACCTCCTGCTGCCCTGAAGTCTCCGTATTTGTTGTTCAAGTTAAGATGTCAAGGGAACTGTACTGGCAAAAGTAAAACCAAATGGCTTCTCTATTTTATTTTTTTCACATTTATCCATTTATTTGAGAGAGAGAGTGCACGTGAGAGAGCATGTGTGCAAGTGTGGGGGGAAGCAGAGGGAGAGGGAGAGAAGCAGACCCCCCCACTGAGTGTGGAGCCCGACGACATGGGGTTCGATCCCATGACCCTGAGATGGTGACCTGAGCCGGAATCAAGAATCAGACACTTAACCAGCTGAGCCACCCGGGCGCCCCAAACCAAATGGCTTCGTAAACCCACAGCGTGAAGGAAAGGGCTAGCAGGCCTCTAGAGATATTCCATGTTAATACCACACATTACAACCCGAAAGAATGAGAAGTTTTGTTACACCTCTACCTTTTACATCCCCAGCTCTGGCAGGCGGCCTTGAATGCACCTCAGACAGCTTCCGGCAGCTTTCTAGCAACAGCAGGTCCTGTGCGGGGCAGCAGACCTGTCCCACAAGCAGGACCAATGCTCGTTTTGTTTCCACCCCCAGCGTACGCTGTACAGTTAGCGGCGTAGAGCAGGGGCTGCACACGGGCCGCACCTGACGTGCGAGGTTCACAGGATACCGTCGGTCTAAGCCTGTTCCAACTGTGAGCAATCCCACTCTCTTCTGAAAACCCGGAATCCCCTCGGACAGAAGCCGCTAATCTCAGTCTCTCATAATGCAGCATTCTAGTTGAGAATGCTCAGGAGAGGGTAGCCGCTGCTCTTGTTGTAGGAGACACACGGGTTTTGCTTTATTCGTACCACCCGAAAAGGGAAGAGGTTCAGCAAGCAACTACGAGGCTCGAAGCACAAAGGCTGACCTCAAGGCGAAGAGAGTGCCGCATGGAAACTGGATATCGGAACATCTAGCGAACACCCCTTTCTGGGATCTGAATAGCAGCAACAAGGAACAGGATTTCTTAAAACACAATGGAGCACAATATGTAGAAGGGAAAAAGTGCTGGAGGGCAGTTAGTAAGAAGACAACAGGGTCGATTTACAGACCCCCTCCACCCCGCCGTGGTACGGGGCAGCCCAGGCCCGCCCCCAGAGGATGCCAGTGTCCAACAGTGCCATGGACCACACAGCCACGAGCCGCAACCTTAGCCACTCGGCACAGCACCCAGGGCAGCATCCCTGCGTGCCACTCGGCCCTGCCCTCTGCCTGCAGCCGTCTGTGTCCTGAGGACCGTGCAGGGAACAAAGTGAAGTCCTTCTTCTCCGGCGGTGGTATGCTAGTCAAGGAGACAGAGTATATCACTAGGACAGGCAGCGATCAGTGCTTTAAGGAAAAGGAATCCAGTTTCCAGGACAGAGTGTGACGGAACGGAGTCCTTTTTAGAGCCATTGCTTAAGTGAGGATCTTGGTGAGACACCATCTGTGCAGAAAACTACAGCAGGGAGGGAACAGGTGTGTGGACTTTGGGAGAAAGAGTGTCCCAGGCACAGGGAGCTACACGTTCCAGTGGTGGCCGGGGGCGGACGCAGGTGAGCGGGGCTGATGCCAGGGGAAACAAGGTCCGGACAGGGTTCAAATCACTCTGTACTGGGGACTGTATTCTAAGTGAAAGCCCCAGGGAGCCGTAAGCACAGGAGACACCGTAAGAGTCCCCATGACTACAGCATGAGAATAGTGAGCTACCGTAACAGAGACAATGGCAGAAGCTGCGGGAAGGGAACGGGGGCCAGGTGTGGCACCAACGGTTGCTAAGAAGGTGGGCAGGATGGTGCCCCCTTCCCAGAGTGCTTTGGGCCATCACACCAGCACGCAGGGACCGTACAGGTGTCCTGGTGGAAAGAGGCTTCAGTGGCACGTAAGCGTGGGAAACTCGGGGTGAAGCAATGTTAAATGAGCTTTCTGGCTGCGGGACAACTCCAAATCTAACACGAGGTGCATTCTGTATCTCCAGGAGATCTAGAATAACTAGAGAGGGAAATCTCCCACACCTATTGGCACACTCAGCACATTCTTGTGCATCACCCATTTGGGAAACTGCGCACATCCTGCTCCTGAGCCCTCCGCCTTTGCCCCTGGAGGTTGCTAACAAGTTACATTAAGATCATTTTTCCAAACAACCTTCAGAAACTTGAAGGCAGCGCAGCCCAGCAGCATTTTCACTGCAAAAGATCGATTTTTCTAAAGACTTTTGTACTCAAAAATGCTGCTCCTATTTTCTGAAGACTTTTATAAAGGGCCTCAAGAGAAATGTAAATTACAACTACACTGAGATACCATCTCTCACCTATGAGACTGGCAAAAATGCAAAAGCGTGATAACACATTCTGTCGGCACGGCCGTGGGAAGAGAAACTCCTCTGTTAGTGGCAGGAAGGCAACAGGGCACAACCCCTAGAGAGGGGGATTTGGCAACATCTCCTAAATACAACCGATGCATTTACCCTTTGACCCAGCAAACCCACTTTTGGGAACTCATCCTGAGCTCTTTCATTTGTACACGTGCACAGCATCGGGTGTAAAAGCTGATGGGCATCGTTGTGAATGGATGGATGAGGCTGACCACGCCAGGATCCACTGAAACTCTCCACGTCACAGCAAGAGACAACCGGAGAGTCTGCAGCTCCCGATGGACGTACCACCACCACCGGCTACGAAAGAGACTTTGCCCCCAAAAAGGAATAGAAAAAGAACTTGAGCTCAAATCAGATCAAGCCTCTTGAACTAACTGCACTAGTCTGCATAAGGAGCGGGGGCCGGAGGAACATGTGAAATATGCAGTGAAGCGGCAAAACCCAGTATCAGGGAAATTCTATAGGACGAGCAAATTGGTTTCCTCAACAAGTAAGTTGTCAGAAAGGGGGGGGGGAAGGACAGGGGAGTGGAAATTCAGAGACACACCAACCAAACATACCGTGCGGGCCTCATCCGCAGCTGGACCCAAACGCGCCGGAGAAATGGGAAAACTTGCTGGAGAAGGGATGATGTTAAGAGATGACTATTAAGTGGGGCACAGGCGTTATAGCTATGTTTTCGAAAGGGATCCCTAACTTTAGAAGAGCTATTTGTGGATTCAAAATGATTCTGGGATTCGCCTCAATAAAGCAGGAAGGGTTTGGGGGAGGCGACGGGCTGACAGACAAAACACGACCGGCCCCCGTGTGGCTGGTGGGTGAAGTGGGGTGAAGGGTACAGCAGGGCTCCATGCTACCATTCTTTCTACTTTTGTGTATGTTTGGCATTTTCCATCATTAAAAGTTTACATCTATTACACACACACACACACACACACACACACACACACACACACACACACGTACCTATTCTATCATTAACCCAGAAACTGTGTTCATGGCCAGCTCCCATTTACAAAAATTAACAACATACACAGACCTTAAAAAAAAAAAAATACAAAAGGTTCTTTTTCCTTCACTTGGACCCAAGCATAATGATGGATTTCCTTGCTAGCCAGGAAAGTTCACCAAGATAAACAAGTAAGAGTTTAAAATGTTATAAGTGGCTAAACTCCTGGCGAGGTGCTCTGGAAAAGAATATCCTGGATATTCTGGGAAGCAAGAACAGCAGAAAATTTTCTGGAGGAAAATCTAGGGTCTCTGCCCTAAATCAACATTGGTAATAACATCCAAGAAGCCCTTTTCTGTACCACGGCTCAGGTATTACCTGTGCTTAGAGTTAGGATTTTACAGTAGGCGTAGGGTAATCACATTATCAATGCTCACAGAAGGTTTTCAAAATTTCTCAATAATACCACCAAGCTGGCATGATTTGATGGAAGCATTAAGAGGCAGTCTTCAATACCAGAAAAATGAGGCCGTTTTCGTCTCCTACACAGCCTGTGCAATTCAGGGGAAGGTTACGAGATTATTTTTTACTTGCCAAGAATTTTAAGCATGGCTTATGTGCCCCTGTTTTGTCTCCTTCCTGGGAGGACAGAGTGAGCACATACAGTTAAACAGCCGGTTAAACACTGCCTCTCGGGGCAGCTCTAGCTGGAAAGCTTCAGTGAGTCCCCCAGGCCCAAGGCTGGGTCCAGAACCTTCTCCCATGCCACTCCTCGGCCTCCCCCGGGGAGGGCGGGCATCCCCACAGGCTCTGGCAGCGAGGGAGAATGGTCCCCTGGGCAGGGACACGTTTACCCCTGCAGGGGTCCGGTCAAAGCTCTCCCTGCACTGGCTGCCTCCCATCCCATAAACCTGGACAAACCAAGGCCGCCTCTGCCTCTTCTTGAAATTTGTTCCACTACAAACGATGATGATGAACTGACTTCCTAGAGCTGTCGAGGGCAAGGGGTTTCCTCGGCCCCCTGAGCCCCAGCACCTTGGCTTTTCTAGCCCCCAGCCTTCAGTTGCCGGGGCGGGAGACCCTCTGTGTTCAGGGAAGGAAACGGCCATGGCCAGAGTGGCAGAGGCCAAAGGGACGGGCCCCGGGCCCAAGCAATCTTGTTACCGAAGCCAGAGCAGGCAGGGAAAGGTGCTGGGCCGGGCTCCCCTCTGAGGCTCGGGGGTCCTGTGTGGCTTCACAGTGTTCCTGAACCGCCCCAAACCTCCATCACCTTCCCCAGAGCTTCTACAAGGGAGAAGGGGCCTACCCGGAATGTGCAGCCCGCACGATGCCTAGCATTCAGTGACGTCATATGATCTGGAGACCCTAGGAAGTGTCCACTCTCCCTGGTAATGAGAGAAAGCTACTGTGTGGCCAAAGGAAAGGATGGAATCAATCTCCGATTCAAGCAGACAGCCCTAGTAACTTTAGAAGACCACCCAAATTAAGTGATTTGCTTCTGCTTACTTCATATCTGGCCCTTTAGCAGAAGTGACACGGGGAAGTGTGGCCACAGCACACACGGACATAGCCTAGCAGGCATCTGAGCACCTGGAGGCAGGCTGGCCATGGGGGTAAAATTACAGGACACGTACCGGTGCGCTGGGAAGCACCGGAGCAGATGGACAAGATGAGCAACAAAACCAGTAGCCGATACTGAAAACGAAGATTGCTTTGCCTAAGCAAAACTTTTTAAAGAAGCTGTACTGACCAGGACTAGTTAAAGGAACCCCCGTCATAGACTGAAATCACAGGCGAAAGTGCGCGAGCACACGCACGTGCACGCACACCGCTGGATAATGGTAGAAAAGCAAAAAGCTGACGGTAGGGTTACAAGACTCCAGGTCACACTAAGTATGTGGACGGGATTACCAAAATCCACCATGTGGCGGGACCTGCAGAGGGCACGGTTAGGTCTCAGGGCCAGAGAGAGCCAAGCCCAAGTGCCCCTCGGCAGGACCCAGCTCCCCTTTCTATTGTGACTCCCTTGGTGCCTACAGATAAGCCCTGAAATAAAAATGGGCAAACAAATCATCAACCAAAACAATCCTGGATGATTAAGAAAGTGAATCTCAACCTAGTATTAAACAACAGGGTTTGACATGCCCGGTAATTACCCTTTATATGAGGCTGAGATAATTATGCTTGTCAAACACTGACATTCTTCTATCACTTCCCTATAAAGAGCAATACTTGGGTCACATGTGGCACACTGTGTTGCATCTGCACACAGGATTCAAGAGAGTGGCATGCTGCCCACCCTTCCCGAGAAGACTAACCACACGGACCCCGGCCACTTGCTGAAGGCTGACTAGAGCAAGCTCTGGTGCTGCCCTCCGGACAATCCGGCCCAATGATCGCTGCTCTGGACTGAAGGGGCCTGGCCCCCCACAGTTCACAAGGTGAGCCCTACCTCCCAATGTGATGGTATATGGAGAGGGAGCCTTTTGGGGGGGGGCAATGAGAGTTAGATGAGGTCATGAGAGTGGGGTCCTCATGACAGGGCGAGTGTCTTTAAAAGGAAGAGACACCGGAGACCAGAGCTCCCCACCAGCAGCACGTAAAGAAAGGGCCAGGAGGCAGGAAGCAGGCCCCCGCCAGATACCAAATTTGCCAGTGCCTTGATTTTGGACTTCTAGCCTCCAGAACTGTGAGAAGTCAATGTCTGCTGTTTAAGCCCCCCGGTCTCTGGGATTCTGTCATAGCAGCCCTAGCTAAAACCATCCCCACTGACTGATGAGAAAAGTAGACACAGAAGGTTTCATGAAGCGCATGCTCAAGTTCGGCAAGTGAAGCCAGGCTCTGAATCCAGAGAGAACGGACTCTCGACCAACCGACAAGCACATGATACCCTTTCTCATCCAAGCACTAACCAGGTCCGACCCTGCTTAGCTTTCGAGATCAGACGAGATCGGGCACGTTCAGGGTGGTATGGCTCGAGAAAATCAATTCTTGGCCGCCTGGGTGGCTCAGTTGGTTCAGCGACTGCCTTCGGCTCAGGTCATGATCCTGGAGTCCCGGGATCGAGTCCCGCATCGG
>NW_027397078.1:37158784-37214281 GCF_003265705.2 Callorhinus ursinus
GTTGGTTCAGCGACTGCCTTCGGCTCAGGTCATGATCCCAGAGTCCCAGGATCGAGTCCCGCATCGGGCTCCCTGCTCGGCAGGGAGTCTGCTTCTCCCTCTGACCCTACCCCCTCTTGTGCTCTCTCTCTCTCTCACTCCCTCTCTCTCTCAAATAAATAAAATAAAATCTTAAAAAAAAAAAAATCGATTCTTTTGTAAGAATAAGATCACCATTTGTAAAATAACTTTTGTTCACTGAATTCGCTGACTTAATGTAGCTCACAAAAAAGAAATTCAACCCCAAACTCTTAGTAGGGAAAAAGTTCTAACTGTAAAGATGCCAACAGGAAGAAGACCTATAGACCAGACTGTCCAATAGGATGTTCTGTGACGATGGGCATGTTCGAGTATCTGTGCTATCCAAGGCAGTGGCCACTACTAGCCCAGTGGTTCTCAACTTGAGGCTCATGTGCCCTCCAGGGAACATTTGACATCTAGAGGCAAGTTGTGGCTGTCACAAGTGAGAGGGTACTACTGGCATCCAGGGCGTCAGAGCTAAACATCCTATGATGCACAAAGAGTCATCTGGTCCAAAATGTCCGTTGCGCCAAGGTAGAGAAAATCTACACTAGCCACAGTGACAACCGAGCATTTCAGATGTGGCTATGTAACTGGGGTTCTAAATTTTTTATTTTATTTCATTTTAATTAATTTAAATTTGAGTTCTAGAATAAACAATTTTGAGGCTAAAACGAACAAGACTGGAGTTCAAATTTAAACAGCCATGTGTGTCTTGGACAGTGCAGCTACAGAGAACGTGCATAAATAGAAAATAAAGGTCTCGTTTCCCGAGTATCTTCAAGGAAAAGGAAGATTCTGAGGCTTAGGATTGGGGGAAAAGGAGCATAAATAAAAGCATAAAAGGGAACGCCCACGCAGCTTGAGAACACATGCGCAGACACCACACAGGTGAGCACAAGAGGAAGTCGCAGGAAAAGCGCCCCTTCCGGGTTCACGGGCAACTCACTCTTGCAGGGTCTCCACCCCCTTCTCCTTGTACTGCAGTTCTTGCTTCATCTGGGTCAGCTCTCGTTTTAATCTGGAAAGCTAAAGACAAATTACGCGGTTTTTTTTTTTCCCCCCAAAAAAAGCTGTGGTGAAAATGACTTCTACAGTTGTTAGCACTGTCATCTAAGTTCCTGATCGGCTTTCGACCCACTGGATCATCTATCCTCTCCACGAATTTCCATCCTCACGCATACACAGCAGCCGTCCTGGAAGGAGTGTCTCCTTAGATACAAGAATCCCAGATCACTGACACATTCCTGCCTCTGTGGAACCGGCAACTGCTTGCTTTCTCAAGGTAGTGATTTACACATTCCAGTCAGCAAACTACGCAATACTCGTTTCATCCTCCCTCTGCTTACTACTTAGATCCCACACGTGAAGCGCTGTTGCTGAAAGCATGCTGTCCCACTAGGGAAAGTCAATCCCCTGAGTGCTTACTTCAACAGATTCTAGCACCCACTGCAGGCCTGTGTCAAGACTCAGGGGCTGGGCCTGGCGGCTCGCGTGTTTCGTCAACGCCGCAGGTGTTTTTCTCAGGTGCACTAGATTCTGAGAACCCCTGCACTGAGACACTCTGGTTTCGGGAATGAGATGCCAGAAGAGGCGGCTTCGTTTCCAAGATGTCCCCCTTCCCACACAACCAAGATAAGGGACTGAGGGAAGAAACGGGGTGGCACATAACGAATTCCGGTGTCACTGGGAAGGAGCATCAGAACCGTCTGGTCAAATGCCACTGCAGGAAGGATTTCCCTAGGAATATAGCAACCAGGGAAGACCGGCAGCTGCCAAAGCTGCCGAAGGTCAAGGCTGCCATCCCGCTAATAAAGGGAAGCAGTCCTTTGAGATCAGGGCCTAATGTCACCAAATCTTTCCAAACTGGGTGGGAGGAGTCTAGCTTTCTGAAAAACACAGAGGGATACAGGCGATTTTTTGTTAGATGGGCTGTGGTTTCAAAAGGAAACTTTCCCCCTCCTCTTAGAAAAAAGTGAAGAGTAAAACCAAATGTAATAATAATCCACAAAATTGAAAATCTTACCAAAATATGAGTGTTAGACACACTGACCACCATTAAGTGAACCATGACAAGCAATATTACATAAAAATACATATGGGGCTTCTAGTTGTGAAAGCACTCATTTTACTCACCCTATCCCGACGACTTGCTATTTCTGCTTTAATTTGGTATGGGTCGTACTTTGTATTTGCTGAATATCCAGAGAAGGCTAAACAGAAGGAAAATATTTTATTTTATAATGGATCCTTTAAAATAAGTAAATACACATAGACAGGAACTTCTAAAATCGATAATTAATTCTAAGTCTCCGATTTACAAGTTGGCACTGGCTCCTAAGGAATTAACATCTCACAGCCTCAAATCTGGATGTTTGATTTCTTCATGAGGCCTTTCTACATGATTCCACACGAGAAAATACATGGCTGTCGATAAACCAAAACTCGACAGCAAAATTACTAGGGTTAAAAACCAGAGATACACTCGGCGGGGCTGGGGGGGGGGGGTTGATTATGGTATGGAAAACTGCTCTTACTACAGAAATAGCACATACGGTATGAATCCATTTGGACTTCCTTTGCAAATGCGTACACACACAGGTGCCACCAAGGACAGAACCCAGAAGCTAACGGCGGTTATTCTCAACAGTTTCATCACAGAAGCTTTTATTTCTATTTTCGTCATATCTGTATTCTCCAGATGAACCATTTTGGACCTAAGAAGGGAACAACTACTGAAGACTCATAAAAGCAAACAGACGACTTGGTAGTAGCGTGTCAGTATCTGGCGGGCTTGAGAAAAAGCTGTTCTCGCGGGCCCTGTACTCGGGGCACACGGCAACGGCGCACGGCCGCTTTTCTGCCCGCAGCGTGCTGTGCTGCGTGTTTAGCTAGAACACACCACACAGCTAAGTGCTTCCTTCCACAGCGCAGCACGCGGGGCTCCAACTCCCGAAGAGCCACAGCATCGTGAGTACGAACAGCCGGTACGTGGGGGTGAACGCGACGCGGAGGGCCGCCGAGCTGTGTGCCGAGCACAGTCAGCCAGACGACAAGAGCCCCGCCAGCGATCCGGCAGCTCGAGCCGTTAGCAGCTGCTTCCCGTGGCTACCGCCCCGCTCGCCTCCCTGCATTGCTTTTTTCTTGATGCTTCTGTCTCCTCTCTCTTAGGCTGCGGAAGCCGTCCGCTTGTGTGCGGCACTGACGTGGTCTAGCCCTGCCCTAGCTGGTGGGGTGCTCCCCTGTCTTCATCTGCGGCCACCCCATGCTGGTGTGACCTGCCTCCGGGTCACTGACAGTAACTTCACGTGCTCAGAAGACCCATCTGCAGCACCAGCATCTTTCCTTGACTCCTTTGATCTGGCTACTGAGGGGTGACTGTCATTCAGGCAACTAGGTGCCAACGGCTAGAAACTAGCTCAAAATCATTTCCTGCCTTTGTAACAGAGAGGATGGCTCAAAGTCATCAAGTGGCTTACACAGCAAGACTGTTTAATAGCCTCAACTAGAACTACATCCCAAGTGAATGTGAGCAATCCGGACAGCTCTTTTAAAAAACAGTTCTATAAAATACTTACTACTGAAGTCCCTATCAGTCCGAATTTCAAACCATTAGAATCTACTAGAAATAAATATCTGGAGGAGCTAAGCATTTGCCCACTTTATCCCAAATGTTCTTATATTTAGAATCGTAATCTCTCGAAGACATGGAATACGATATTTTTTCAAATAGAATTCTTTCTCAGACGAAGACTATTTCCAAACCCTACAGCCTCCATCTTGACAGACTCTTTGGCTTCATTTAAGATCAGTACTGAAAGCCACACCTTATACAAAAGCCCTTAAGAGTCAGAAACCATTTCTGTAAAATCTCCTGCACATTAAACTCCTGGGACTTAAAGCTTTCCCAGACCCGAGCCGAGGGGACTTCCGCTTGGACCCGGATAAGAAGCCAATGAGCCCAGGGCTCGCTGACTCCTCACTTCCCTGTGTGTCACCCTGCATTTGAGGAAGACAGTGCCCACAGTTATCACCTGGGATTGTTCCCATTTGGGGTAGAAAGGAACCCCATCACCCAAGTCCAGGGAAGTTAACTGCAATGTTAAACAGCAGTAACCACGGTCTGAAATCGTCACAAAACTCCTACGCAATTTCATAGGGAAAATTAGCAGAGAGACTTGAAATAACAGAATACAGCTGGACAAGCACACAGCAACCTGTCCCCCAGTTCTCCTTCCTAACTCACAGGACCCTGAGCTTGTCAGGTACGCCCGCCCCTCTCCCCTGGGAGACTCGGCGTGTGCCCAGTCCTGGAGGGGTAGGGAGCCTGACAAGCCACGGCCTCACGGAGCGCCGAATCCAGCCCACTGCCGGAGGATTCAGTTATGGGACAAGAGATGTCCTTTGTCCGGGTCCATGGGGGTTAGCCTTTTGTGTTACTTACAGCTGAAACCATCCTAAACGACAGAATAGGTTTTACTTATGTAGGTAGCATTCATGTTAGCTTTGCTACAGTCTCTAAAATTGTAAAATTCAAGGACTGGGAGGAGGGAAAAGGCAACTCAAGTACCTAAAACAGTGAGTGCATTCATCTTCAAATACTAAGGAGAGTTGTGAAGACTGGCATAACTTTTAATAATATAATTCAACTTATAAAGACAAACTCTTAGTTCCTTACATCTGCCAGTAAGTCTAACGTAACCCATTTCTTGAGTCCAAGGAATACCTCAGGACTCCAGGCTCCATTTTTCACGGCACATGCTCCACAACATTTAAAAAAAGAATTATCTGTCTCTGTTAAGACATGTCTCCAATCTCAAGGTTTATGATAAATATCAGACTTTCACCTCTAAAGCTTTCTTCTCTCTTGAAGACTTGAGAGTGGGCACTACTATTAAACAGCTTAAGGAGTCCACTCAGGCATATGGTAGTACTTTGGGGGATGTGAGACCAAGGTTACGGTCTACCTGGACCACAGCAACGTAAACTATTAGACCTTGCTATTAGAAGGTGCCTTTCACATTTATTTCATCTATTCTCATAAAATCTGTGTGAGAGTGGGGCGCCTGAGTGGCTCAGTCGGTTGGGTATCCGACTCTTGATTTTGCTCGGTCATGGTCTCGGGGTTGTGGGATCGAGCCCCACATCAGGCTCCGTGCTCAGCATGGTGCCTGCTTGGGATTCTGTCTCTCTCTCCCTCTGACTGTCCCACCCCACCCCCCCGCCTGCGCTTGCTCGCTCTCTCTCTCTCTCTCTCTCTCTCCCTAAAGTAAATCTTTTTTTAAAAAAAATCTTTGTGAGAGACAATGATTACATTTCCCCACTTGACAGAGACTAGGTTTGTAGTGACTCGATCTACATCAGTCAAAAAGGGACTTCTGTCTGAAACTTGGGCTCCTGTGGGCCAGCTGCCCAAGATTCTTTAATCAGATCAGCTTTCCCAGCGGGAGAAGGCATGGACCTCCAGCTCCCCAGGGCCGACTGTCCAACAGGTGAAGGTGACCTGTGCTTTTAGCACTTAGATGCTGCAGACCCCAGTACTGACGTTGGATTTCGATTTTATGGCATATTGAAAAGGGAAAACACGTATGCTGGTGTGTCTGTCTGTCTCTGCCTCCCTGTTTCTCTGCTCCACACAGGCCTCCTCTGTGCTGTGAGAACCTGAGATCACCTGAGGGCACGACACGCTTCAAAAGACCAGCAGTCCTCCGAAGACGTTCTCTGGGCAGACCGCTCCTTAGGACCAGGTGTGCACCTCCAGGCATCAGCACTGCAGGGAGGTGCTCAAGGAAGCCAAAAGAACTCTGGCAGAAAGAACGGCAAGCCCTGACAGTTCCCATGCTGACAGGTACTAATTACCAGAGCAGCGACAAAGGCACGCATGTAAATAACTCAGGCCAACAGGGGACATGACGTGTTTTTTTAAAGGCACCATAAGCAAAGGAAGAAAAAAAATCGAACAAGCCCACTCAGAGGTGACCTAGAGAAGTTAACACAAGATGCCACCAAATTCAAACCAAGCATTCTCTCAGAAATGTTCTCTCGGGCGGACTAGGGGATTATCTCTCAACAGACTCGGATGCTCTGCAATCACCTTCAAGACTGAGTCTTACCAACTAACAACCTGCGAAAAACGCTGCGTGATCCATTTTTCTCCTGCCAGCTCCAACATGCTTGCATGAAGGAAAACAAAAGGTTGAATGGATGAACTGTGGCCATTATCCCAACCTAGACAGTAGAGGAGAAACCCTCTCCAGGATAACCAGTGGAAGACAGTCTTTGTGGGATGGGCTTAAAGCCTCAGAAAGAATGTTGGCAAAACTGATAACTGATAAGGTCAAGCTTCACCACCACCTAACCCAGGAATTCAGGGTGGGTCAGCACTTTCTCATGGGAGATTAGGCCAACTCTCCCAACCACCCAAAGATACTTTTGGTGCAGACTTTTGGTAGTTCCTTGGAGCTAGGATAACAAAGTCATATGCCTGCTGCTGGAAGAGACCATCACAAGTCAATCTAGACTACTGGATTCCCAACTCTGGGAATCACCTGGGATGCTTTACAAACAAATGTCTGGTCCCACCCAAAACCAATCAGATCAAAATCTCTGGGAGTGGGGGCCAGGCAGCAGCTTTTAAAAGCCCCTCTGGAGATTATACCCTGTAGCCAGGGTTCGGAGCTATTGGTGTAGACCAGGGGTTGGGAAACTTTTTCTGCAGAAGGCCAGACAGTAAATACCTCTGGTGTTGTGGGCCACATGGTCTCTGTCTCAACTCCTCAACTCTGCTGTTGTAGCTACTACAGACAATAGGTAAGTGAGTGGATGTGGCAGTGTTCTAACAACACTTTATTTATAAACAGCCAGAGTGGACAAGAGTCAGCCCAGAGGCCATACATAATTTGCTGACCTGTAGATCAGACTATAATTTACCCTGCAAATGGTCATGTACTTCATCCGAATGCATCCGGAAGCTGAAGTTTCTCAGGAAGACTGAACGATTAGCTCCAGAATAAAAGCTTCCGACATAACAAACGTATTCAGTGGAAAAGGCAAAGAGAAGAACACATTACAATGAAGAAAGCAGGACATCATCTTCTAGATGAGGAATCAATTCATTCTTCACCCAGAGAGAATTACGCTCACTGTATGAAATAAATGCATGCAACTGGAGACAAATTTTAAAGTAAATTTTAAAAAAGAAAAATACCTCGCTCTTTCCACCTCTAGATATGAGCAACGTTAATAAGTTAATGAAGCAAAGTGTACAAAACAATGACTTAATGCAAAGCAAATACAAACGTAACCACCCAGGTCAAGAAACACAAAGGTCTCCAATTGTCAGGTAGTACTTTCACTTTTCAATTTTTGTAGCGATCCTGAAGGCTGCAATATATTCCTTCACTACGACAATTTCAATAAAACGCCTTTGCCAGCAACACAACACAACACGTGAAGAAAGTAGGAAAAAACTACAACACGGAGCCGCAGAGAAGTAGCGGCTGAGCGTCAGAGAGAGTGCGTCCGCGGCCGAGCAGCTCCCACCCCGTGCTCTACGGAGCATAAAATAGGCCTGGCTACCGAGCAGCCCCCAGAAATAAAGCAGAGTAGGGTTCTTAGTCTCACGGGGACATGTACATTCAAATCCAGCCAGCATCTGAATCTGTTTTGCTCAGGGACAAAAAAAGGTCAAGGCTTGGATATTCTTAGATACCAGATGGCCCAATGTTGACACAAAATCTCTTCTCTCCAGTGAATGGAGTTTTATTCCGGTGATTTCCAGAACTCGGGGAGAAATCAGTGAAGGGTGTGGGAGAAATGCACCTCCCCTCCTCCCACCCCCCCCCCTGTACCCTTCTGCTCCAATATTAAAAATGGCTGTTTTAGTTCATTCCTCTGTTCACCATCATTGCCTTATTCTTCCCCACCATCCGCCATTAGGGATAAACTATGTCCCCAACATTTAGTATTTACCAACAGCAGGTGCTAAATAAGTATCTGTTGGAAACTAAATGAATAGTTTGGCAATCCTACCATGGGCCACAGGAAAGCCAAGAAGCAGATGGTGCTCTGCCTTCCATTTGCCCCTTTTAGTGTTGCAGAATTGCCAGATGACTTGTCCATTTATAATCGGTCTTTATTTCCAGATAACTTGAACAATGAGAGGGCAAGGTGTTTCAAAAGCACGATTAGCTCTTTTGCGCTGCCTCTCCCATGTCTAGGAAACAGTACAAGGCACCAAAGGCCACGTACACAAACAGGTCTCGGTTCAAGTCCAAGTTCTACCATTTACTGGGTATGTAAACTTGAAGAAGTAACCTAGCCTTCCCAATATCGTTTCTATCGTTGTGTACAACAAAGATAGCATCATGTACCTCAGAATGTTGCAATCCCAACAATGCAGAGATAATAACACTAGCCCACTGAATACTGGCTCTTTTCCCTTCAAGTCACTGCCAATGAAGGAAGTAATGAGAAATAAGTCCAGATGTTACTCTGCTCCCAGTACCAGAGCGCGGAGACGCCTCCCTGCTTTAGATGACTAGCCCTGACAGCAATCTGGGCTGTGTGAGACCGGCGTGGCCAGAGAGAATTCCTTTGAGTCATCTAAAAGAGTTTTCCTCATCGTAATTGGTAGTTCAGGTTAAATGGCAAGCTGAAAAGAACTTGGTCAGAACCCCAGGGACAGCAGCAACCTGGTAAAGCACTTAGATTAAGTTCTAGATTCCATTCTGAGTCTTTTCCCAGATGAGCCAAGAGGCCCTGGCAAAATCCACTGGCATCTCCAGCCCTTCACGAAAACAGGCAGGCCCAATGTGGCCCCCGAGGCCACTTCCACAAGTGGATGCAGAGACCGCGCCTACACAGACACTTCTAGCAGGTCGGGATTCTGATGAGCGTGTCAGAATCTCAAGTCAACACTACAGAGTCATCTGCTTCCTCTACTAAAGGTTTCCTCATGCACCACTCAGGACAGCATCTTGAGTATCGCCTTTTCACTGGGCAGTCATTAAATTCTATGGAGCACAGGAAGGAATATAACTGAGTGCAATTCCCTACTTGCCCAAATGCCAAGGGAGAGAAAAGCCCACGGAAATACAAACACTGATGCTGAGGGATGTCCCAGCATTAAAGGACTACAAGTTCTCAGTGCTCTTCATCTGCGGGCTCAGCTTTGTCCCGGGACGACTCCTCTCTTGCTTCCCCCAGGACTGGGTGTGGAATCCAACGGGGTGCTCGATGGTCCTCCTACCCCTGCATCCGCAAGGGCTCAGGTCCCGAGCCCCCACCTTCACTGCAGCCGAAGACTTGGAGGCACGGGTAGTAGGCAATCTTCCCTTGAAGCTATTTTTCTTTTTCAATCACTGGCAAGGAACTTCCTGCCAAATTTTTCTGATACGTCTTTCTCCCATTCCATTCTTATTAGAAAAACCAACTGGAGAGCCTTTGGAGACTTAACCAAACCCAACTAGGGGACAGATATGGTCCCTAAAGGCTACTGGGAAAAAAACATTCTATTAGGTTGAATCATATGAGACTGCCAATATTCAGCCCTTTTTAAGCTACAAAAATAACAACTTCATATGGTTCAACGTAGCTTCTATCAAGTCACTTTCTAAAAGGCTTCAAATCGCTAACCCTATGCTCTCAGAAACAGTTATAAGCCACTGCTGCAGCTAGGTGTAACCTCGGAGGTACCAAGTCCACGGGCTTCTAACGCTATGAGGCCACTGAGAGAGACCATATGCTGGGCCATAAGTCATCTCAGTAGAATCCCAAAGACTGAAATCTTACATGTGTAGTTTCTGACCACAATGGAATTCAATTAGAAATCAACAGCATGACATCTTTAACAAGTGTCAATAACTTACTTTTAAAGAACCCCTGGGTCAAAAAAGAAACTTGTACAAAGGACATGAGAAACCATTCTGAAATCACTGAAAAAATACCAACATTTGTGGCATGTACTTAAAGTTGCACTTAACGAAGAATTCATACCTTTAGAGGTCATGTGAGAAAGTAAGAAAGCTCTAAAATCAATGATCTAAGTTTCTACTTTAGGAAGCTAGGAAAGGAAGAACAGAGTAAAGCCAAACTAAGAAGCAGGAAGAAAATAATAAAGAAGAGAAACCAATAAAACAGAAACGGACAAGGAACAGGAAAAGAAAAAAAAAAAACCCAAAAGCCAGTTTATTGTAAAGATAAATACAATCAATAAAAGTTTAGCCACGCTGATTAAAAAAAAAAGACACAAATTATTAATATCAGGAATGAAAGGACACCACTTTGGAGTGTCTAGATATTAAGAAAATGGTGAGGGAATTCTACAAACAGCTTTATAAACTTGACAACTTAGATCTGCAGTTGGCAAATTCCCTGCAGGCCGAATCAAGCTTGTTACCTGTGTTTATACTTTTCTCAGAGCAAGCCACACACATTGGTTTATGTACTGCCCCTAGCTGCTTTTGCACTATAAAGACAGGTTGAGTAGTTGCAACGGAGACCATATGGTCCACAAAGCCTAAAGTATTTGCTATCTAACCCTTGATTAAAAAAAAAGTTTACTGACTTTTGGATTAGATGAAATAGAGAAATTCTTTGAAACACACAAATACCACAATTGATTCAAGAAGAAACAGAACATCTGAATAGCCTTGTATCTATTAAAGATACTGAATTTATAGTTACAAACATTCCCACAAGGAACTCAAGGTCCAGATGGCTTTTCTGGTGAATTCTATCAAGTTCTATCAAATACCAATCCCACACAAACTCTTTCTGAAAAGAGAGGAAAAGGGAACGCTTCCCATTTCATTCTCTGAGGCCTGATACCAAAATCAGAGGAAGACATTATAAGAAAAGAAACTCTGGAGATAAGAAACCAGCCTCCAAAAACTAGCACTGGGCTGACCACTGCATTCTGACGGATAGTTAAAAACAAAAACCAAAAACCAAAAAAAATCTCGTAGATAACGATATTTGAAGAACAAGAGATAAGACGACCTGGAAGCAACCATTAAACCCGGGTCCTGACCTTCTCCCAGGGAACGCGATGCAGAACTCTCTTCAATTCCTGTGACAGAGGGGACACCCCACCCCTCTCCTCCCCACAGCTTGTAAGGCGTATTCACCTTCAACAGTAGTTGCAATAAGACCGACCTCTGGCCCCTTGGCCTTAAAACTCCATTCTGACTTGCAACACAGAATAAAGCTCTGACCGTGTCTTTAATGCTCAAGGCTGTGTCACCAGAGCCAAATACCCGGCAATGTGACAGTCATGTCACAGTTAAGTCTCTCCATGTCTCAACTAGACTTAGGTTGTTGTAACACAAAACCTAGCAGTAGCACCTCCACACATTCTTCCCAAGCTCACTGGCACCCACAACACTCACGGCCCTGTGCACCTGTGATGGGCTGTTCAGCGTGGCAACTCTTGTTGGGAGGGGACAGGCTCCAGCAGTGACTGACTGTGTCAGTAACAACATGCCTTGTTTTCTGAGACTGGACCAAGGGTTCCTTGAACACCTGAGCATCTGCTGAGTACTAATGAAATGGGGGCCCACGTCCAGCAGCCTCGAAAACTAAGAGGGATTCCCTCTGCGAACATCAGTGTGCGTCCGTCTCACTGAGGGTGCGGGAAAGAGCGTCCCGCCGACCCCCTGGGTTACACTGAGTTCCTCCACCTTCAGCGGACTGCCCCAGAAAGAAACAGGTGCTCGACACGGGCGATTGCTCCCAAATCTCTCCAGGCAGGAGGCAGGATCACTGAAACTGCTCTGTGGCCTTCCCAAGGTGATCTATTCACGGCAGAGATCTCTGGGGGAAGCCCCTTTCCGCACTGACAAACACGACACGTGAGATTGTTTCATGTCGCTACCGGAAACTCGCTTGTCTATTTTCTCCCTTCCCCACCCGAACGGAAGGTCTTGGGGGCAGGGACCTCTGTGTTCCTGGGCTCCACCGTATCCCGGGGCCCGGGCACAAGGCAGGCACTTGAGAAATCTTCGCTAAAGCAGTGGCTGCGGGGTACACCTGACTCCAGAGCACAACACTGATTCCCTAACAGTATGTGCTTAGAAACTCTAGGAAGCGGTCTTGCCGAGTCAAGTTCGGGTTTGCAGGTAACCTAGTGCAGAGGTGGCTTCTCAAGCCATGCGTGTGAGCCCCAGGAGGCGGTGAACTCACAGCTAGTGTAGGAGCGGCTGTCGTCCTCACACATTTTGTGCAGCTGCCGGTATTCCTCCTGAGCCAGCTCGAACCGCTGCTGCTTAATCTGGTAGATTTCTTTCTTGGCATTGAGAGCCTCCTGGGCTACAATCAAATACTCCTTCAGCATCCGTTCCTGCTCTCGCCGCCACTGTTCTCTGGGATCCTCAATCTGGGTAAGCTCTGAAATGGAAAGGGTAAGAACGTAAGTGACTTAAGAGTAAAATCTTTAGGTCGACCAACAGTCATGCAGTCACGCAACTAGTCGATGTGAAAATTAATTGCCAGGATGCACATAATGGAAGCATCTACGTAACAAAACTTCCTATAGTGCAGAACACCTTCTGTTCACATACCCACAGTTGAGATGAGAAGAAAACTCTACGGACATGAAAAGGTTGGCTGCAGGGGGGCTGAAGGCCATACCACACAATTTTTCACACCGTGAATAAACACTGGCAGAGATGAAACCAAATGAGCTCATCATGGTCAAACTAACGGCTATTTCCAACCTTCTTCTCGTAGACTTCTTTGGCTCGGGATGCCCCTCTGATCCAGCTTGCTCCCCTCCCCCCTGCCTCCGCACCACACCTGCAGCGCTTCTGCGACGTTTGCGACCTTCCTCACCTCCTCCCACCTGTAAATCCTCCCCTTTTCCACTCCGGCTTTCTCACTCTACAAGGGAGGCTCATGCCTCCCTCTGGCTCCAGCTTCTCTCCTGGGCTCCCATTTTCCTTCCAACTGCCCCCTACATGCATCTCCCCCTGGAAGGACCCAGAGTAATTCTAGGTCATCCGTCCAAAGCAGAACTCATTCTCACACAGCGTCCTTTTACTACCAAAACCGGAAGCAGAGCAAACAGTGACACCGCAAGCACGTGCTTATCCTTCTGCCTCGCCTCTCAAAGTGAGCGGCATCGTCTGGATCTGCCCACTCAGCCAACCTGGGGCTCATCCCCAGAGAGTGCCTGCTCTTCTCCCTCACCCAGAATGTTCCATGGGTCATCAAGAACTGGTGACTCCTGCCCCTAGATATAATAATGACTGGCGACACACCCTTCACTCCCTCTCCCCTGAGTTCGCTCGGATCCTCATGACCCCTCTCCAAAACCGTGCAGGCTTCCTGCCTCATCCCACCAAAGGCCATGCTCAGTGCACTCACCGAAGCTGCCTTCCTAACTCTGCTTGCAATTCTTTAGCACATGAGTATCTTTTATTAAAGCAATATCCTCCGCATGATGTAGGAGTCCCGAGACTAACTCACCAGCTTCATTTCTACTTTCTGTCCTTTCCCCAGGATGAATTTTTCCAAAGTGCTGCAGCTTCTGTCCTTTTCTGCCCACCAGGAAACCCTACCACCTTCCAAGTCTCTTTGTGAAAGCAGCTCCTTTTTGGAAGCCTCCTCGGCCCCTGCAAGCACATACGCCTCTGTGCCACGGGGAGGACTGCAGTTCTTGCCGCTGGGTGCCTAACTGCTTCCATGCTTCTGTTTCCCTCCTACTAAACTGCAAGCCCCTCAAAGGCAGGCACGCGGCCTCAGTCGGTGTTCTAGTCTCAGGAGCTTTCAGTCATCCAAAAGCCAGAAGCAATCGGCAACTGTTGACTGCAAGCTCACTGAATGTGGAACGGACGGGGCAGCTGCCTCTGCAGGCAGAGGACCACAGTCCGGAAAGCTGATCCTGAGACTGAGGAGGCAGACTGAGCAAACGGGCCAGACACCCAGACTCGGAGAAGGCTCCCCTCCTTC
This sequence comes from Callorhinus ursinus, assembly GCF_003265705.2. Taxonomy (NCBI): domain Eukaryota; kingdom Metazoa; phylum Chordata; class Mammalia; order Carnivora; family Otariidae; genus Callorhinus; species Callorhinus ursinus. Next base: position 37,172,795 of record NW_027397078.1, read on the forward strand.
ACTGCGACAGATCTCCTAAGGGACATTTCAACACAAGTGTTGCCTCCATGAAGTAAAAAATGCAAAGCCGTGTCCCTGTTCCAAACCTCAAGACCCCGGGCTGTGCTGGCTATTTTAACGATGACATATTGGTAAATACATGCAAAAGTAAGGGAGAGCTCAGAGAAGTGCTGGCAAAATTCCCCCAACCCAAATTCCAAATAAATATGCAATACACCATATGTTAACTAACTAGAATTTTAATAAAAATTTGAAAAAATAGAAAGCAAGCAAGCAAGCAAAATAACTCTTTTAAAATGTACCTGGGGAGCTCTCCTCTATTTGCTAGTTGGGATGCTACCTGACTCACAAATCGTTTCATAAAGCCAATTAGATCTTAATAAATAAATAAATTTAATTAAGTGTGCTTGGCCAAGACTATAACAACAGCCAAAGGGTGGAAACAGCCTTAATTCCAGCATCTGATGAGTGGATAAATAAAACGTGGTCTATCCATACAATGGCAGGTTATTCCACCGTAACAAGGAATGAAGTGCCACTTCATGCTACCACACGGATGAACCTCACACACGTCATACTGAGTGAAAGAAGTCGGACACAAAAGGCCACACAGTGTATGATTCCATCTATATGAAATGTCCAGAAGAGGCAAATCCAGAGAGACACAAAGGAGATTTCATGGTGGCCGGGGGCTGGGAGGCTGGAGGGGAAACGGGGAGTGACGGCTCACGGGTTCCAGGTTTGACTTTGGGGTGATGAAACGTTCTGGCACCAGACAGAGGTGGTGGCTGTACAATGCAGAACACACCAAATGTCCCCAAACTCTATACTTGAAAATGGTTAATTTTATGTTCTGTGGATTTCACCTCAAAATGGTTGAAAAAGTAAATGTCATGTCATGTTTACCTTAGCACAGACACACAGACACACAGACACACACACACACACACACACACACACACACAGTGCTTGCTAGGATGTTTCAAGGAAGTTTTCCCTTTAAACCGCCTTCCGCCAATACCCCCTACCCCCCTTCACACTGCCACCCCAGGCCCCTACTGGAAGGCCCCTCCAGGCCTCAAAAGCTCACACCAGGAAATGAGAAACCAAATACAACAACAAAAATCAGGGTCCTGAGCTAGCCCGGAGCTCACATTCCGTGGGCCTGGGGCGGGGCAGAGTCACGGCTGTGTCCACAGCACTGAGGACCGCCGTGGCCTGCGGCCATGGCCCGCACTCTGCCCCGTGCACCAGACGCTCTTGGGGGCCTTGAAGGCGGTCAACCCAGGTCCCTCTGGTTGACCTGCACGGTTCCAAGTTAATATCTGACTCCCCTGCATGGTTCCAATTTAATATCTGACTCCTCAGGTTCCGTGCCTTTAAAGAGTTTTAAAGCTGTGCTATGAAGCCTTGGGTTCTCAGGAGAAAGTTTTCTGGAACTCGGTGTTTGGCCTCCACGTACATTTTATTACAACAATAATAACCTTTCTTGTTCCTGGGGAAAAAAAAAAAAAGTTGGGTTCTCTGATGTCTTCATCACCCGCAGTGCTGAGTCATCCCACTTACACTCAGTGGCTAGAAGAAAGTCCTTGGTGGCTACTCAGTTTTGGGGCTCATGGCCATGTCTAGAGTGTCACGTGGGATCCTTGAGGGTAGACACTGGGTCTCACTTCCGGCGTCCCCAGAGCCCAAAGAGTGGCCAGCACAGAGAGGCGCTCTCAAACACCCCCTGCGACAGCGAGCAGGTGAGCGAGAACGCCCACAGCAAAGAAGGGGGCACCGAGGGATGAGGGCGTTGGGTTTACAAGAGAGGCGAGCCAGAACGGGTCCAGGGCCTCAGTGGCAGGCAGACTTTCCAGAAAAGTTGTGTAAGGCAGATGCCTCTGCCATTCAGTAATACCGCCTGGGCTCGGAGAGGCCAAAGACTGCTGATGAAGCCCCGGTGCACATGTGCCCAGGCCCATGGGGCAGCAGCCCTCACCTGCGGGGGCTGCCCACCAGCAGCCGGGAAGGGAGGCCCAGACAGCAAGACACCTCGAACACCCACAGTCATGAGGCACCAGGTCAGCTGGGGCTACAGGGAGGGCCGCCCTCCGGGAGCCTCACTAAGCACCGCTCTCTGTCCGGTGGCCGGTGGATTTACCCAGAAGCCCTCCTGCCCCTTAGATAACTGCCTGGGAGGGCAGATGAGCCAGGGCAGCTCCTCTCCCCACTGCCCAGTCTTCAGGTAAGGGTTGCAATCAAGTGCAAGGCTGACCACCGCCTATCAGAAATTCCACTGCCCCAGGACTGAGAAAGGAAGTCTCGCCATTCAGCTTTCCGAATGCTGACTCGGGAGGCTGGCCAGGAGGTGCCAATGCAGGAATCGGCCCCAAAGACACCAACCTGGGTCGACCGCACTAAGGGGAGGTGAGGAGCCATGGGACCGGAGTGAGCAAAGAGCTTCAGATCGCTCACGGGGCTCGGCATCGCGAAGCCCCGGGCCCTCCCAGCCTACCCCACACTTAATGCGCTGAAGGACAGAAAACCCGCCGACGGGAAGCCACGCTTCATGTCCCCAGGAGTGAAGAATGATTAAATGACATAAACACTGAGGGTAGCTAGAATGAAAAGGGGAGAGAGTGCAAAAGTGGGAATCTGAGAGAGAAGTGGAGCCCCCCGCTGGGACCAGATGGAGGAAGGCTGAGGAAGGGGTGACAAGCCAAGAGTGAGGGGCAGAGACCAGCATGGAGCCTGTGAACCAGGGTGTGCCAACGTCGGCCCCACGGCCACTCGGGGCGCAGCGCATTCCGTGGCAGGAGGTCCCGCGCAGTGCACGAAGTTCCGCAGCAGCCCCGGCCCCTGCCCACTCGATGCCCACTAGCTCCTCTCCCGGGCGCAAAAACGGAAAATGCCTCCAGACGCTGCCAAGTGGTCCTGGGAAGCAAGATCAGCCCTGGTCGAGAGCCACGGGCTCTACCCAGTTCTTCCAAGAAAGCTGGTGTGCTTCAAGGACCCACTGTATTATTTGAGCTGTAGTCTTTACACAGTTTTCTCCCTTCACAAAGATCACAAAGGCTTGGTATACTGAAGCTGAAACTGAATGTGTAAGACAAAATGAAGTTAAGGTAATCACTTGGACATTTATTGTTCCAAGAACTTGTAAGCTCCACTTTGCAATAAACCACCTTCTCATTATGAAAGATATTTCTATTTCCAGACTGCCTGGGAAATGTATTCCTTTTATTAGGCACTAAAACCATCCATTAAACATATCCCGTGCTGGGTGCCTGGGTGGCTCAGTTGGTTAAGCGACTGCCTTCAGCTCAGGTCATGATCCTGGAGTTCCAGGATCGAGTCCCGCATCGGGCTCCCTGCTCAGCAGGGAGTCTGCTTCTCCCTCTGATCCTCCTCCTTCTCATGTGTGCTCTCTCTCTCATTCTCTCTCTCAAATAAAATAAATAAAATCTTTAAAAAAAAAAAAAAAAACATATCCCGTGCAATCCTGGGCAACACACAAGCAGAGCAGCCAGACAACGGCTTCACTTTTTGAAGAACTCCACAAACGACAACCTCAGGTCACATTTTTAAAATCCAGCTTAATGCTGCATTGGATAGTAACGACTGCCTCAGCTCTACAAAGAGAGTTCTTAACTCACTCACATATAATAACTCAAATGTGGGAGTCTACTTACTATTTATGTGGTCCATGTAATAAATTCCAATTTGTTTATCGTATACAGTCTCCCATCCTAAAGGAAGTTCATCCCCAACACAATCGGCAAAGGTCAATGGCTTTGTTATCCTGCAAAATAAAATTAGAAAAGCAAATCTGAAAGGTCAATTTCGTTAAGTTTGCTGAATCGACTCTAGAATTAGGTCTTAATACAAAATTAGGTATTATCTCATCTAATTGACTGCTTCTGCTCCAACTATTTAGTTGGGAAATTAATTCACTGGCTTTGCGTGAATAATATTCAGCAACAATATCAGTACACTCGCAGTTAAAAGCATTCCTATCTCAAAGTGCAACTTTAAATAGCAGCGAAAATCGATATGGACAGTTACAAAACAGGTCAAACCAGCATCTTCCTCCTATGCTTAATGAGGTGATGGCAACAGAACACCCGTGTTTTGTTCTCATTCCCTTACAAATGCCCCCCCCCAAATGTTTCCGTACATGACAGCTTAAATCTATCTAAAACGTATTGGTTAAGTTTCATCTACCAGAGGTCATCAGTTAAGGAGTTAAACATTACCCCCTGACCAAATGCAAAAAGCCCAGCAAAGCTGGCACCGATTCAAGGAGATACCTACTCCACACTGCCTGTGGTCCTTAGACAGTAAGAGTCGGAAACTGCAAAGGGTCCTTTTTGTTTTCTGGAGAAAAACAACAAAAGCACATTGTCTACAGACCTCTCTCTTTGAAGTAAATGTAGCTAAGGAAACCTTGGCTTGACATAGATCGATAAAGGGTTTCTCCCAGATAAAGGGAGAACCGCCCCCTCCCCCACATACCATGATCACATTGATTGACAAGACAGCTGTTGTATAAAATAGGCCACGCCTTGTAATTGTCTGCGTCTGGGCAGCTATCTCCTCGACTGTCTCTATAAATGCACACTGACTGGTATGCATGGGAATCCGATAACCTAAATTTCACTAACTCAATCCTCCCACATCTTCTGTTCAAGTCCCTGGCCCCAGGAAGGTGAGATACCGCAACCAGAAGCCAAACCTCACAAGACCAGTATGAATTCTGAACATGTTATTTCCCCAAACTGGTTAGACAACCAGGCTCTGTGTCTCCCAGTAGCATTTAGGAAACCGATAAACACCATCAGAGTGGCATAGATTGTAATTCGTCTTCATTTTACACATAGTTTTAAGATGTTAGAGTCAATATCAAAACAGAAAAATACAGAAGGTAAAATCCGCCACAGACAGCCTGCCAAATACAAGGCACTCAAAAGTGCACAACATCACAGGATGAGCCTTGGGCATGCCGTCTGTCCCACCATCCCGCAACACCAACGTCCACAGCACGATTCCCCTGCAGGCCCGGAATGGCGTGATGGTGGCGCGTTCCTAGTCAAGCAAGTAACAGCAGGGTATTGTGCATGATTCCAGTCCCGAAGGGGACCAAACCACAACAAAAACAATGCTACTTTAAGATAAATGGAGTCCTGAGCACATCTCTGCCATTCTAGAGTCACATATAAGATTAGAGAAAAATGCCCAAGCACTGGTACATTCTAAGCAAGTTCACATCTATGATCTCATTTCATCAACAAATAGAGGTGGGAAACCTGACCTTACAGCACTATGGAGCCCAATTCACTTCATTAATTCAGAACTGCTATAAAACTAGAGGCGCCTGGGTGGCTCAGTCGTTAAGCGTCTGCCTTCGGCTCAGTTCATGACCCCAGGATCCTGGGATCGAGCCCCACATCGCGGGGAGCCTGCTTCCTTCCCCCTCTCCCACTCCCTCTGCTTGTGTTCCCTCTCTAGCTGTCTCTCTGTCAAAAAAAATAAATAAAAATGTTAAAAAAAAAAAAAAGAACTGTCCTAAAACTATCTTAAGTTCCTATTTTCATTTTTCGATCCAATAAACAATGCAGGTAATTATAATAACACTTCCATACTTGTTCTAAAAATAAACAAAATGACACATCTACTGTCTCGGTGAATTTTATTGTGGCTTGATACAGAATCTGTATGTCTCGGATTCCACTTTCTTTCCAAACAAAGCATGGAGTTTGTACAGTCATCCACAGAATCAGTACTACAAAGCTAGCCGATGAGGAGGCACGCCTCTCACAGTCCAGCTCACGTCAGAAGCAAGGTCTCTCTGCACCCACAGAGAAGTTACCGAGTCCTCACTGTGGGTCTCATCGATCCACAGGGCCCACACTTTGAGCCCATCTACTCACCTGACAGTAAGTAGTCTCAACAGGCTCAATAATGGAAGTTTCCAACTCCCAAAAGACAGAAGTGGTAAGCTAGAAGGCAAAGACAGGGGTCCCTTGGGCAGGCAGAATGCAGCAAAGGGGCCATCGAACAGCAAGGAGAAGCACATAAACCTACTCCCTGGCTTCACCCATCGCACTGTGAAACACGCACACCTGCGGCAGGACACCCATGACGGCCAGCTTCTAAAATGGCTCCCAATGCTTCCTGCCTCCTGCTGTTCATGGCCTCATGTGCTCCCCTCCCCCGCTGCATAGGGTGGAGCTGTGCGACCAACAGGATACCGTGGAAATGAGTGTGTGACCTCCGAGGTGGGAGTCATAAAAGACACTGTGCTTCCACCATGTTCTCTCAGATTGCCGGCTCTGGGGGAAACCAGCAGCCATGTTGTGAGCCCACTCAAGCAGCCCAGTGAAGAGACCCAAACGGAGAAGAACGGAGGTCTCCTGCCAACAGCCAGCACCAACTTGCCAGCCACCTGAATAAACCACCTCGAGAGTGGATCCACCAGCCCCAGTCAAGCCTTCAGATGACTGCAGCCACAGGCAGGATCTTGACCACAACACCTCATGAGACCCAAGCAAGGCCCACCCAGATAAACTTCTGAATTCCTGTGCGACAGAAATCATGCGCTCGCTGTCATTTGGAGGCACTAGCTTTCAGAGTTTAATTTGTGATGCAGCAATAGGTAACCAATAAATACTAAGCCCTCACATCCCTTTCCCATTTTATCAGATACTGTAGTGGACATTTGTGGTGATGATCCAGGCTGTCCTCTACTAGGAGGCAGTGAAATGCAGAGAAAGTTTCTTCGTCCTATTTAAGAACATTAAAATAAACATCTACACTGCTCTTCTGATTCATCTATCTATGAGGATGACACACCCTCCCGATTTCCAGACAGCTGCAACTTCATCGCATATAGACACATTTTGGCATGACTTTCAATAACAGCATTGAGAATGTCTAAATTTATTGTCCTAATTATCATTCCAAAATGTTTACGGGACAAAGACTTCATGGTTTTCTGTTGCACAGCACATGCCTCCATGAACATCTGAAACTGGACCAATACCAAAATGATGTTTTTTTCCCAAGAAAGGTGTTGGTGAGTAACATTACTTCAGTGATGAGTAAAGTGCTTCAGATGAGTTGTTCAGTTTTCAAATGTATTTGATCACACTGCTACAATGAGGAGAGCTGAGTAACCTGGTTCCCTTTCATTGTCAGAAGGGCAAGGTCTGGGAGTCTGGAACAGTGGAGTTCTTTTGGTATTAGTTTTTCAGCAAGGAGTGCTTTCTGGCCATTGTTGGCTAAAAAGCATGGGTCCTGCATGTCAGGCTGAGGCCGGAAGCCACCTGGGCGCGATCTCATCCATGGCCAGAGACAACCAGGACCCTCGGCACGGTGGGGGACTTCCTCCCGGACAATCTTGTGACCCCTCATGCTGCTAGTGGTCATCCTTCCAACTAGGTGGAGACCCTGATGTCCAATGGCTCTTCCTCAAGAGCATGTGGTTCTTCTGCAAGAGCCCAGCACCAAGGGCCAGTCAGGGCAAAGCCCTGGGCCAGTGTTCCGAGTCCTCCCCAAGGCAAGCCCAAGGTTCTGTCTCCACTCACAAGTATGCCGGCCCAAGTTCCTAAGTTCTCATCTCTCCAGAAACTTAATGTTAGATTTTTCCAACTAACTCCTTCCCCACCGCAGACTCACAGACTTGGGCATTTTTGTTTCCATTACAAAGGGTTTAGGAACTACACCTACATAGGAGAAAAATGTCCATTCATACCACCACTCAAATACAACCATTATTCCTATTTTGGTGTGTTTTCCTCCAACTTTCTTCTGTGTTCTTTTGTTTGTTTGTTTTTTCTGACATAGGCATGATCGCACAGTATATACAATGTTTTATCCTGCCTTTTCCACTTAACTTTGTAACATGTATACTTATTAATTCATACCTTGAGTCTCTCCCAAAATTCCTGGAGATGGCCTAACATTACAGCCTAAATATTCTGCCTCCCTTGTTATAAATTCTCTGTAAACATCACCTGGCATCTTATACAACCATTAAAAAAAGAACGGAGTACTGACACATGCTACAACGTGGATAGACCCTGAAGTCGTTGCACCAGATGAAAGAAGCCAGGCACAGAAGGCCTTTGTGTTGTGTGGATCCATCTATAAGAAGTGCCCAGATTAGGCAAATCCACTGAGACAGAAAGTGGATCAGTGGTTGCCAGGGGCTGGGGGAGAGGTGATGGGGGTGACTAGTAATAGGTACAGGGCTTCTGTCAGGAGTGATAAACATGTTCTGAAGTGAGACAGTGGTGGTGGTTGCCCAATGTGAATATACAGAAAACTAATAAACTGTATGCTTTAAATGGTGAGTTCCACTGGGGCGCCTGGGTGGCTTAGTCGTTAAGCGTCTGCCTTCAGCTCAGGTCATGATCCCGGGGTCCTGGGATCGAGCCCCGCATCGGGCTCCCTGCTCGGCAGGAAGCCTGCTTCTCCCTCTCCCTCTCCCACTCCCCCTGCTTGTGTTCCCTCTCTAGCTGTCTCTCTGTCAAATACATAAATAAAATCTTTTAAAAAATAAATAAAATAAATAAATAAATGGTGAGTTCCATGTTATATGTGAATCATACCCCAATCTTTAAAACTGTGATGAAAGAAACATCTCTGCTTATTTTAAAGCTCATAATCTGTATTTATAATTATTTTCCTCGAAAGGGTTCAAGAAGTAAATTTTCAAGGTTGAAGAATATGAAGCTCTTTTCTCCGTATCTCAGATTCAATGCAGAACCCTCACAGGAAAGTATAAGGAACAGGAAATGAAATCACCTAAAACTCAGAAGCCCTGGATTCATGTTTTCATTTGTTTTCCCTTCTTCTTTGTCCTACAGCTCATTTTTCCACAGCAGAAGTCATGCTACATACAATTTCATACGCTGATTTTTTCATTTGCCTATTTCCCCGTGCCCTTCACCTCCTTGTCAGCGCCACTTTCCATCACGTTGGCATCTTCCATCATTTGCAGTAAACCCTAATTCATTTACCAGGGACCTTGGGTCATCTCGTTAGGTACGTTCCAATTCTCTGCTCTTTACTGTGAAGAATGAATATGAGCTGACAGTAAGCACTTGATATAAACGGCCGAAGTGCATTACCCTCAGCATGCACTCCTACCGGTGAGGTAAGAGATGGCTTTTTCATTACCCTCTGGGGATATCTTCAATGCACTTGCTTGGGCGCTCAGAATAAACTCTATGGCACAATCGTGCTTTACTCTCAAGGAACACGTTGGTAGGGAGTAGAGGGTAAGTTAACAGCATTCTCAGAATGCGGGGGAGCAGGGAAACATGGTAAGCGATGAACTGAGAAGCGGGGTACCCACTGTCCCCATGCTTCAAAGCGTGCGCTCGCGGTGGCCAGCTCTCACCAGTCCCCCCACCCCGTCCCCTGATCCGAGCAACCCCAGCCAGGAGAGGCGCTCTCAAGCCCCCTCAGAGAGATTCCCACTGCAGAGTCTCCCCTTAATGAACGGCTCTCCTTGGCCTCAGCAGAGGTAATGAACACGTTCTGCGGGCCAATCTTTCCGGAGTTGGTCCACGAGAAGGGAGAGAATGACGGATGGCACCGATGCTGGCTTCTTCTTGCGTCCATTTGCCTGTCACGTCCTGCAGGGCTTGCGGCTCTGGACCATCTCAGTCAGTGCCGGCTCCAAGAGAGCCATTTATTGCCGCGAAACCCTGGATGAGTCATTCTGTTTCTCCCTGGGCCTCCGTTTCCCAATCTTCAAAATGGGGATGAGCGAGCAAACCTGCCAGGGTCGTGCTAGCCGGGCGTGGGCGTCACAGCGCGGAGCCAGCTCCGTCCACTCCCCTGCCCGCCTCCCCCTCAGTTCTCCAGGAGACCTGCTTCAGACTCCATTTGTGTCCTTTTGCTGCTGTAACAAATCTCAACAAACTTGGAGGCTTTAAACAACACAAATGTATTATCTTCCAGTCCTGGAGATCACAAGTGCCGCCGGGTTTCACAGAACTAAAACCAAAGTGTCAGGCAGGCTGCATCCCCTCTGGAGGCTCTAGGGAGGAAATGTATTCTCTTGGCTTTTCCAGCTTCCTCCATCTTCGAAGTTCGCCACGGCCAGTCGAGTCTTTCTCAGGATGCCATCTCTCTGGTTTTCCCTCTCCCACTTACAGAGACCCCTGTGATTACACTGGGCCCAACCAGATAGCTGGGATAATTCCCCCCCCCCCCCCCCCCCCCGCAAGATCCCTAACTTGTTCACACCTGCAAAGTCTCTTTTTGCCACGTCAGGTAACACAGTCCTGGTTTCCGGGGATGAGGACGTGGACATCTTGGGAGGCCACCATCCGGCCAACCACAGCCTGCCACTGGGGAGGGCTGTGCGTAGCGATCCAGTGCCTCCAAGATTGTGCCCTCCCTCCCGGCCAGGCTCAGGGCGCTGGAATCTCTGACAGCAACTACACCAAAGTGCAGAAAAGTGGAGGAGGGCAGCAGAAGGGGAAGGCGGAGAGAAAAGGTTAACCACAGATCCTTCGCGTATTTTCCTTACCAAAAGGGAGACCAGGATGACCCTAGGGCACCTGTATACTGCCCGTTCCAGTCTCCTGGAACAAGATCATCTTTATATTTCCAACTCGTGCTTGTTTTTAATATGCTATTCAGAGGGGATACCAATGTTTCCATTTCTGTTCCAAACCAATCCTCAAGAAATTATAATGACTTCCCTTCAACTCTTCTGACCTACCTGGCTCCCCGTGAGCTTTACAGCTTGCTGGAATAGGGACATCAACTTAACATGGAATCTAACACGTCACATCAACTTAACATGCAATGGTTATAAAGATTATAAACAGATATTTCACTTTTTTTTCCTACAAAGTCTACGTTTTGCACTCAGAGCCCACCTCATTTTGGGCTCGCGATGACGGACGTGTGCAATCGCCCACGTGGCTGTGGCTACGGGGCTGGACAGCACAGCTCCAGGGTCTCGCCTCACTCTGTCATCGTCTGGTTCTATGAAAGATCACAGCAAAACCCACCCACTGAGACTGAGAGCCCTTAAGAAGTATTGAGCCTGAAAAGCCATCTTCCATAAGCCCCTAGTGGGGATCTTGAGAGATTTCCAAGGTTTCTAAGACCACAAAACCTCATGCAGGGAACTCTTTGCTTCCCTCCGGCCCCTCGCTGTCCCCCTGCATTCTCCGAACCCTCGGGAAATGCTCTTCCCCAACTTGGATTGTTCTTTCCCTTTGCCATGCTTCCCTCCCATCCCCATCCTATTCAAATCCCAGTGCGTCTCCCAACACGTGGCCCAGATGCCTCCTGTCCAGACCCAGCCCCATCCCAGCGGGAAGTAAGCTGCCCTTTCTGTGGCCAGCCTGAGCACTTTCTCTCTCCTCCTGGGACATCTATTAAAACTATAAGCAGACCGTGCTTATTTGTTCACACAGCCTCTCTTCCCAAGTGTGTCTGTTCCTTCCGGACAAGAACGGCATCTCCTCCCACTCTGACCTGCCCCACGGAGCTCCAGGGGGTGTCCCATAGGTGCCACAACTGCACACACACAGCGGGAGTCACAGACTTGACCTGGTCAATGGTGAAGGCAGTCTGCCACCACATGTATGTCTATGGTAGCTCTAGAGCTATTTTTAGATGTCTCTGCCTCGACAGAATACGCTCAGGGGCAGGTGCGCAGATCTGAGGCCAGAGAGACTGGATCCAAGGGAGTGGGCTGCAGCATGGCGGATGCATCTCTTCCTCTTGGGGATGGGAGTAACAGGTGCTCAGGATCTGTTTACTAGCGCAATAGGAATTGCGGGCTTGTCGAGTTAGAAATGGCATCCTGGACCCATGGCACTAGCTGAGGGGAGCCAGTGCAGACTGAGGGGCCCTCACAGGTAGACCCAAAGTCAGCTCTGGGTCCTCCAATATTCCCCGGCTGCCTCGAAAGCCCACGCGCCCACCCCATGCCCACACAGACCAGCCCTCGGTGCCCAACTCCTGCAGACGGACCCGAGCTGGTCCTCCCCTGGGCTCTAGACCAGGCGGCTGGTCACAGGGGAGAAACCCAGCCCCGGCAGGTCTCAGCAGGGAGGGTGGACAAATGACGACTTCCAGGAGAGTCTGACTTCTGGAATCTGTCTTTTCCAAAGAGGAACCAGAAAAGCAGGCATTCCAAAATACACACACAGACAGAAAGCAGATCCGTGACTTTGAGGGACTGCAGCAGGAAAGGGGCACATGCTGGGGGTGGGGAACAATGGGAGATGGGAATATTCGAAAACCAACTCAGTGATGCTCATACAGCTGTATACATTTACTAAAATGCATCGCACAACACTGAAATGGGTGAAGTTTGTGGTATATAAATTACACCTCACTAAAGGTCATTTACAGTGGGGAAGAAACAACTTCGGGATTCTGAGTCCTATGAAACACTCTGGAAACACTTCATTGTCATCTCACCTTAAGTTGTCACACGCATCTGGCACTTCTGATCCACAAATTCCAAGTTATGGCTCATCAATGTCCCAGAACGTCCTCCAAATGGCTGGACACATGCTGACACATTGTCTAAGCTAATCATTTCCGATCCTCTGCACGCGTTCGTCACATTACTCCGGATCGGGCACTCATGCTACAGTCATGACCCATTAGTGAGCGGTGAAATCCACTGAGTAGGTCCCAATCAGTGTTTTAGTTTAAAAAGAAAATAGGAAAGCACATGACACCTCGTGGGGGTGGCATGGCACATGTTATAAGACTTTTCTTTTGGTTGTGCGTGTGCTACAGAACAGTGTCCTGCCTTTCTGCAGCAGTCGGCAGGGCCTGGAAAGGCAATGCTCCGGGACACACTTCGAGGTTAGTGATAATCGCTTTACCGCAGTGTTCCTGAACCCAACCCAAGGTGTGTCTGTAAGCATGTATGCACCCCAGTCCACTTCGAAATAATTTTTATCTCCCTTACTCTCCTGACAAACTTCTAGTGATGAAGACTCTGATGGGAGTACAGCTATGGAGGTGAATGACCACCTTCTTTTTAATATGGACAAAAGGCTACATTAAGCGCTTGGGGGGTAGGGCACCGCCTACCTCCTTGTGCATCTTGCAGACACAACTGCAAGTGTGCAGCCACACCCACCAGCCCCGGGGCCAACCCACACAGTGCGCTCTGGCCACAGAGGCAGAACCTCCTTTAATCAGCACAATTTTAAGAGATGAGTCCATTATCATCACCCCCATTTCACCTAGGAGGAAACTGAACTCAGGGGTGTGCACCTAAGACGTGGCCAGACCAGTCCCGGCCCTGGGAAGAAGCCCTTGAGGGTCACCAGCTGGCTCCCTGCGTGCCCACTGGGCTCGGAGGGATTCCAAGCAAAACCGAAAGGGCTCCAAGAGCAGATCAGGCAGCAACCACCATTTCTGGGGGGAAAACGCTAGAAATAAAGATGCCGTCAGAATACAGGTATACCTCCTTTTATTGCGCTTCGCGAATACTGTGTTTTTTACAGATTGAAGGTTTGTGGCAACCCTGCACAGAATAAGTCTGTTGGCACATTTTCTCTAACAGTATTTGCTCACTTCACGCCTCTGTCACATTTTGGTAATTCTCGCAATTATTTCCAACTTTTTCATTATTATATTTGTTACCGTGATCTGTGGTCCGTGATCACAACTCACTGAAGGCTCAGATGACAGCTAGCATTTTTCAGCAATAAAGTATATTATAATTCAGGTATGTACACTGTTTTTTAGACATCATACTACTGCACACTTAAAAGACTACAGTAGAGTATAAATATAACTTTTATATGCACTGAGAAACCAGGAAGCTCATTTGGCTCACTTTATTAGTGATAATCGCTTTACTGCAGTGTTCTGGAACCCAACCCAAGGTGTGTCTGTAAGCATGTATGCACCACAGTCCACTTCGAAATAATTTTTATCTCCCTTACTCTCCTGACAAACTTCTAGTGACGACGACTCCGATGGGAGCCATGGAGGTGAATGACCACCTTCTTTTTAATATGGACAAAAAGGCTAGAGGAGGAAACTTACTCCTTTAAAAAACAAAATATACTGTTACAGAAGCTTGATGCTTACCTTCGTACCAAATACAACTGACAGGAAGGGATATTTAAAAATCAAAAGGGGAGGTTTTAAGGAAGGATTTGGGGGGGGAAAAAAAGAAAGAAATAGTAACAATTGACGGAAGAAGTAAATTCAACTGAAATGGGAGAGGAAAACCTCACAGGCCGAGGAGAGCTGGGAGGCCCAACAATAACATTCTTTGGAAATAGCATCACAGGGGGAGGCGACCAGGGAGGGTCCTGGCCCTCAGTTCAGACAAGCGGCACACAGTGGTGACGTCACAGTCCTCTGGGCTCTGTGGTCTCGATTTCAGCTTTGCAAATCGCGCCCACATCAAGCTCACCCCTTTGCATTGTTCCCAGCTGCAAAGGTCCTGCGCCAGGCTTTTAAGAGCAAAAGGATTTTATCGTGCATCCTTTTTTGCACTAATTACCTCTCCCCCCACCCAAAACAGCCAACTTTTCTGCAATCTGTTTTCTTTTTGGCATGAGAATTCCATTCTTTTTCTAAATGCATCTTTGCATATATCACCAACTGAATCCACGAACAAAAGCAAAGGGGAAAATGCCTGAACATCTAAGACATTCAGTCATCCATCAAGCTCCTATGAAGAAACACAGGCCAGGTGAGGCTGCAGAGAATACTTAAGTTCTCAGAGACGGTGGGTCTTTCAGGTCTTGGAGCTCCTTGGGAATCTGAGATAAGCAAGCCATTGGTCTCCTCCCTAGAAAAATGTGCCTACATAGACACCCAGAACGCTGCCCTCAGATGTATGCGAAATGTTGCCAGTCCGGGCAGTCCAGTTTCAGGATCCCGGTTCCCAAGGCTCCCCACCCAGGGGGAAGAGGCAGGTAGAGTGCAGGTAGAGAGGTAGAGAGTGCAGCTCCTGGGGGAAGGGCCAGATTCACCAGCCAGCGGTAGGTTCAAAGCCCGAGAGAGGAGCCCTAGGCGGCTTCTGACCTACCTGGGGAGGGCACAGGAGGCTGCTAGAGCCACGGAGGCCGGAGGCCGGTGCCAGAGGAACCAGGGACCTGCCCTGGCCCCCGGCAGATGTAGCAAGGGCGGGTGTGGCAAACGGAAGCCTCCCCAAGAAGGCGCAGGCAGGCCTGACAAAGCAGGGCTGCAGTCTGTAGGCGGTGCCAAGTCAGGAGGAGTGGAGGAGGGGCACGCAGGCCATCATCAGATCAGCTGTGTGGAAAGATCCCTTGGGCTGCAGAGAACGTGGACCGCAGGTGGAGGGCCCGGAGGGGTAGGCAGAAAACGATGAAGCCGGAGGAGCGTGGGGCCAGGGGAGAAGCGACAGGGACAGGACCTTGGCCGGGGGGCCGTGGTCTACAGGGAGAGGAACAGGGACACCGGCACTACTCTGCCACCGCCGCCGTTCGCTCCCGTGACCTTGCCGGGGTCCCTCAGAAGTCACATCGGGAAGGTGCTGCGTTTGAGGTCTGTCGCGCACACCCATCCAAGGGGTCATTTGTTAGCGGTGGGAAGCTTTTTACAAGGACAGGGCCGCCCCCCCCAGCCCCGCCCCGCTACTCTCCAAAGAGGCGGGAACAGGTCGCTGCTGCCCTGAGAGCATCCCTAGCCGGGGGCCCAAGGCACGGGCCGGTGAGCCCGTGACTGAGTGAGGCAGCCCAGGAGTTCCCGAGCTGGGGTCAGGACGGCCTGTACCGCAAGAGGCTACCCCCTAAACAGCAGGGGCTGCAGTCGGGAATCCGTCATTTTGCCCAATTTCGAGCTGCAAGAATTGTAAAAAAAAAAAAAAAAAGTGCTCAGAGCAGGACTGCGAGCAGCAAGACTTGAGCAGCCCCATGAAATGGCTTCATAGTGAACCCCAAATTCTCTCCGTCAGAACGGAACAGAAGCTCGAGTTTCCCCACCTGGAAGCACAGAGTAAATACGCCGCGTTATAACAACTACTTGAAATGTGACTCCACTTGGACCCGAGCCAGGGCACGTCACCCCAAGCTCGCCAGCTCCAGTGCCTCTTCCTCGCATGCCCCTGCCACCCTGGCTGAAACCTCTGCCCCCTAACGCCTCCGGAGGACCCTTCATGTCCACAAGTACAAGCGCGGGGACGCGCGCGCCGGCCCGGGGAGCCCTGGGCGAGCCCCTACAGCTGGGCGCACTGGATTGGAGTCAGTTCCCTCGGAGGACACACTCCGGGCCCGCTCCAAGGCTTCCTCCCAGCTTTAAAACCACCACCAGGAAGCCTGCGGAATCGTCCCTTCGGCCCTGCCAACAACAGGGACAGCAGCGGCGGTGCCCTGGGCTCGTCTCTGGGCGGACACACATCCCCACGTGGGGCACTGGCCAGGAGAGCTGGGCAGGACTGGCCACTTACACAAAAGCACAGCAGCCGGCTGTCTTCAAAACAGGAAGCAACACTTAGAACAAGTAACTGGCTCTTGTTCTGAAATACACTTGTTCTGTCAAACCTGTGGATGCACATCTCCAAGACCAGGCCACGAGCACCTGGAGCCCGAGCCCATCTCACAGTTCAGTCCTGCGGGCGAAGAGCACAGTTAAAGTAAATCGGGCCTGCTTAATCACACGCGCAGAACTGCCCGGGGGCCCTCAGAGCCCCGGAACACTGCCTACCAGGACCCGACAGCGAGTTCCTTTTGCTGAAGCAAACCTTGTGTGCCTGAAGTCCGCTTCGTGGTCTCAGAGGGGACACGAGTTATTCTCAGGACCAGAAACCAAGGAAGACAGGAAGACCAAGGGGCTTTCAGACATTATGGCCCGACAACCCAATCACAGAGACTGAGACTGCAGGGACACAGGCCTCTGGTCTTTGTTATCCTCACCAAAACCAGCCCAATGCTCTAAACTTGAAATGACCTTAACTCATCTTCTCACTCCGAGCATCGGCAGCGCCCTTTCCCTGGAGAGGCTACCTCACCGCAAGCCCAGGCAACCTTGCTCCCAACACTCTGCTCTTTCTGAATCCTCATTGAAGGACGAGTGTCTTCAGGCGCCCCCGTTAGTCTGTGTACACCACAAAGTCAAGGATCACATGGGTCTTGCCTCCCTAGTACCTAGCACAGACCCTGGCCCTATAGCAGGAGTGCACTGTGCTCAGATGGATGAAGGGAGAGAGGGAAAGCTGGAGGGGTGGAATGAAGGATGGACAAAGAAATGGAGGGAGGGATGGAGAGATGGATAAATAGTTGGATGGGGGTCGATGGAAGCATGGATGGATGGATGGAAAAACGGATGGATGGGAAGAGGGATGGATGCATAGAAAAGCATGAATAGAAGGATGGACAGGGGGTGGAGGGACAGATGAGTGGACAGAGGGATGGAAGGAGGAAGAAAGGGAGGGGTGGACAGATGAAGAACCCATCTATATAGGCCAGTGGGCTTGGAAAGATCTGCAAAAGGAGGAAGTGAATAGTATGAGTCAAGGGGAACTGTAAGCCAGAATTCCCAAACCAGGTCCATCAGGATTCATAGGCAAGCACATTGCAGGCAGGCTTAGGGGGCCAAAGGGCAGCCCAGTTCCTTCATATCTTAATCAGGCTTTATTTCTTTAGATGGCTTCCCTAACCAGGAGGCTGGAACATAAGGAAAGTGGGAGCCGAACTCAACAGTAACCACACACCGACCACAGAGAAGTTGCCTCAAAACTTGTTATTGATTTGATTTTCAGCCCGGCCACACTGAGAAAGGGTGGGTTATTTGGGGTGCCAGAGAGAGGTTTTCCTGCACTGTCCACTGTGGCAGCCACGAGCGAGCGGCACATGGCTATTTAGTATTAAATAAATTAAAATTAAATAAAATTAGAACTTCATCCTTCCGTTGTTACTAGCCACATTTCAAGTCCTCAAGAACCACAGGTGGCCAGTGGCTACGATCCCAGACAGGGCAGAAGCTGACCACTTCCATCATCACGAAAGGTTCTATCAGACAGCACTGCTCGGGTCAAAGGGCAGGGGGAAGACACCGCTCTCTCAGGGGAAGGAGACTGGGTAAAACAAGGGAGTGGAGAAAGGCAGCAAACAATAGTTTGCTGAAATATGTTTTCCGAGCAGCATATATTTTAAGGTTCAAAATCTTAAAATCCGTTGACTCTTTGCTTCGCCAGTCGCACTAGCACAACGGCACTCAGCCAGGAGCCACTTTTGCCTCCCAGGGACACCGGGCAGTGTCTGGAGACATTCTGGGTTGTCACAACTGTGCAGGGGACGTTCTACTGGCACGGACTGGGCAGAGGCCAGGGACGCTGCTAAACAACCTACAATGTACCGGGCAGCCGCCACCACAAAGAGTGACCCAGCCCGTCATGTCAATAGTACCACCTATGAAAATTACCTGACATGTGTGAAGAGCTTAATGTGTAAAGAGGTGCATCGCAGTACTGTGTACAGTAACAGGAAAAAAGGAAACAAGCCAAATGGCCAACAATAAGAACAGGACCCAATGAGTTACTGCACACCAGCAATCATTCAGGGGTTATTCACTGAGTACCTACTACATACCAGAGTTCGCTTAGGTGCTGTGGATGGAGGGAGCAAAAACCAAAACAGCATTCCTGTCCCTGGGAGTTCTACCTGGGATAATTTTAAAGTGTGTTTAATAACACACTGTAATAGGGGCGCCTGGGTGGCTCAGTCAGTTAAGCACCAACTCCTGACTTTGGCTCAGGTCATAGTCTCAGGATCCTGGGATCGAGCCCCACATCGGGCTCCACGCTCAGCGGGGAGTCTGCCTGAGGAATCCCTCTTTCCCTCTCCCTCTGCCCCTCCCCCAGCTCGCATGCACACGCACTCTCTCTCTCGAATAAATACACCTTAAAAAAAAAAAATTAACACACTGTAGTAACTTGGAAATGCTCTGGTTATTGTTCAGGGAGAAAGAGTGGCTATAAAATTAGTTAACATATGATCACGTTTTGGTCCCTTTGTTTACGAAAACAAAAATCACTAGAGAAGACACCCGAGCACAGCAGTAATTGTAGGGAGAGGGCTGGACTGAATTATGGTGCATTTATACAAATAAATCATTTTTTTAAAGGGAGAGTTTACCAGAATCCCACATAGCCCAGTCTCCCCTCCTCTTCCCATGATCCCTCCAGACAAGTGTGGCCACCAGTGCACTCCTCTCGGGTTCCCGCTCCTCTGGCTAGGACAAGGGCAAGCCAGGCAGCGAGAGCTGGAAGCGCATGACTGCAAAGCCGCCGGGGGCCAACGGGGCCTGCAGACATGCTCTGTCTGGTCTGCAGCACTGGCCCTCAGAGTGTTTTACCAAAACCCCCTCGGGTTGCCAACATTTAAACTCAGAAGATCTCATTTCAAACACCTGAATTTCTAACTTCTCGAACATCAAAGAACTGGCACACAGGGATCACAGTCCCCAAAGAGAAAAGATGACTAAAGCCGGTGAGGGCCATCCCTGTTGAAGGGACCACTCGCTAGCTTGCCACACTCCCCACCGCTCGCGGTCGCCTCCGACATCTGGCCATTTGGTTGGGATCCCAGCCCTGGTGGGTGTTTGCATCTGTAATCACTGCACCAAGGTGAGGCGCAAAGGTGGGAAAACCCTCTCCGGAGAACAGTCGGGCGAACAGGGCATGCACGAGGGGCTCCTGCCAAGCAGAGGCAGACACAGAGCTTGGTAGAGATGATGCTCACCGTCTCAGGGATGTAACGTTGGCTAAGGATGAGAGAACCTGGGGACCCCACACCCTAGGACAAGCTGTGTGGAGACAGTAAAGGGCTATTCATTTGTTTAAATATTCACTGCACGAAAGCTATCTGAGATGCTAGGTGCCAGGAGTTTCCTCAAGGACTTCATCTCAGCCGGGAGCAAATAAATAACAAACGGCCACAACCTGACAAATTCCCTCGATGCTGGGGGCAGAGAGTGCTCCGGAAACTTCGAGGAGGAAGCGATTCAACATGAACTTAAATTATTTTTATGGTCAGCAGAACATCAAATCCTTATCCCCCCTCTCACTGCTCCAAAACAATAATACAATAGCATCTGTAGCTCTTCTACCTTTCTTTCCCTTTTACAAACCTCAATGTTTCTGGTTTCCAAGATCAAGGCTTAAGCGGCCCAAGTTTCACAGAGGGGTTGAAATCATCAACGAATACTCCCTCACCACTGTGAACAGGAGGGAGCCCGTGAGAAAGTGGATCTGCACCCTGGCGGCAACTGGAATCCTCGAGGACATTTGGATTTACCCAAGAAGTTGGACTTAATTGACTTGTGGTAGAGCATGAGGAACAGCAGCTTTTAAATGCTCTTTAGATCACCGGGGGGGTAAAGTCTGGGTTGAGACCCTCTGTAGAAGTGACGCTCAAAGGCATGCTGTCCTCCGCCCACTGCGTGTGTACTGTCTCCACGGAGAGGGAAGACAGGAAGCGAGCAGGGTCAGGAAGCCTATCCGGAGAGCGGGTGATCAGTGATTTTCACAAGCATCTGCCTTTTGAACTGAGAATTCCACCTTGAATACTGAAGATATCTTTCGAACTGTAATCAAATAATTATTTCTTCACCCACCCCGAGCATGGCATTGCCACACTTGCCGAGCAGGAAAAGCTCGAGGAGACCGATGAGGGCAAGCCCCCGACAGCATACAGTCTGGCAAAAAGGAAAGAAAGGAAAGCGCCAACCAATTACGTGGGCTCCCTACGCTTCACGAGGATAGGCTTCTGCACGGAGTCCACAGTGAAATGCAGGGCTTACCCCAGGCCCAGCTTCTCCTTTTTCCGCAGGAAGACAGTAGTTCTAAAATAGTCACTGAAGTTTAACACTGGTACAGAGAGCACGTGCTAATAAGCAGGAGATGTATGGCTGACCAGACGATTATTCAAAACAGATTTCGTTGCCTTCTTCCTCTAAGGTTGAACGCGACGCAGCACAGGAGGATCCTATAAAAACTGCCCAGCAAAACTACCTTTTGTGCCCTGACTTGGAATTTAATAAAACACCTGCAGTTCCATGGCACCGAATCCCTTTGAGGCGATCTTTT
Organism: Callorhinus ursinus; assembly: GCF_003265705.2. Classification (NCBI taxonomy): domain Eukaryota; kingdom Metazoa; phylum Chordata; class Mammalia; order Carnivora; family Otariidae; genus Callorhinus; species Callorhinus ursinus. Next base: position 37,193,847 of record NW_027397078.1, read on the forward strand.
TCTCTGTGCTTCCCAAAGTTGGTATGGAAGTAAGTCATCTCAGGCCAGCTGGAGACATGGGAGGAGCAGGGCAGGGGGCAGCCTGGAGCAGAAGGTACAGGAAGGAAGAACCATGCCCACAGAACACGGCAGGCTCTCAGCTCCTAGGAACCCGGGAACAAGAAGGGACCCAGCAGGGTGACAAAGGGTGCCACAGGACACACTGGCAGATCAGCAGGAACTATCTTCTCTTAAGAGATTCCTATGAAGCAGAGCCCTGGGGGTCCTGCCCTCTCCACCCATGCCCAGCTTCCTACCAGATCTATCAGATGAGAACTTCTTTCAGCAGAAAGTTCCACCAACTGGCCCAGAACCAGCACACCTTCTCGGTTTTGAGCCAAGCCTCCAGCCATCCTGTGGAATTAGGGTATACAAGGTAGGGGGAAAACGGGCGGATAATGTATTCCTTTAGAGTGGAAACAACATTCCACATTAACATGATTAAAAGGATGTTTCAAGGAAGCACCAACAGTGCTCTGTCCATCAGAAGAAACTGAAAAGAAATACTAAGTGCCCAGCTCCATGGCCTACATGCAAATGCTGAGGTGCCCTGCCCCCTGGCACAGAAGAAACAGGCAGACGAAATGTAACCTCCTGAGAGGCCAAACAACACGGCAAGTCTTGGTGCTGGTACTTCAGGAGGGCCAGGCCATCCTGCAACGTGCGTGAGCATGATGAACAAATGCCCTACACCGAACAATCTGGCGAAGGGGGAGCAGGGAGCTGATGCTGGCTGATTCTCTATGGAGCCGCTGGATTCTCTGTTTTAATGACACCTGTCCATTTGGTCAGGTCATCAGTCACCTCTAACTACTGCTCTGTCACGTAGTTATTTGTTTTTTGGGGAGGAGGAGCTTATCAGAACCCCTGGGTAGCTTGAGGGTAGGGGTCTGCATTTTGGAGGGGTTTTGTTTGTTGGTTTTTAGAAAGCTTTCTTGCTGTCTTGCAGGATGCCTCAAGAATCACTGGTCCAGATCTGTGGTTCTTGAGCATGGCTGCTCATCAAACCCACCAGGACTGTAAAAAACAAATGGACACCAGTTGCGAATTGTCATGTCTGCTAAGGGTCCAGTATCCAGAATGTAGAAACAAACTGTCAAATTTAACAACAAAAAGGCAAACAACCCAATGTAAAAACAGGCAAGAGACTTGAATAGATATTTCTCCAAGGTATACCAATGGCCAACAAGCACATGAAAAGATACTATCATTAATCATCACAGAAATGCACACCAAAACCACACTAGGGGGCGCCTGGGTGGCTCAGCGGCTTAAGCGGCTGCCTTCGGCTCAGGTCATGATCCTGGGGTCCTGGGATGGAGCCCCAAGCCCTCATCGCATCGGGCTCCCTACTCAGCAGGGAGTCTGCATCTCCCTCTCTCTCTGCCTGCCCCTCCCCCTGTTTGTGCTCTGTCAAATAAATAAATAAAATCTTAAAAAAAAACACCACCACCACAATAGATACCACTGCATCCCCCCTCCGCCCCCAGGATGGCCATTTTTTTAAAAAGCAAACAAAAAACAGAAAACAACAAGAACTGAAGTGGACATGGAGACACCGGAACCCTCCTACACTGCCGGTAGGAATGGAAAATGGTTCAGTGGCTCCTCAGAAAGTTAAACATAGAATTACCATATGACCCAGCAAATCCAATCCCAGGTACATGATCAACGATACTGAAAGCAGGCCTTCAAACAGATACGTGTAGTGTGTGTTCACAGCAGCCCTATTCACAACAGCCAAACGGTGGAAACAACTCAAATGTCCATCATCAAAGGAAGGGATAAACACAATGTGCTCCTTCCGTACAGTGAAATGGTATTCGGCCATAAAACGGAACGAAGCCCCCACACGTGCTACAACACGGATGAACCTTGAAAACAGCCCGCTAGATGCCAAAGACCATATATTCTGTGATCCCATTTCTATGCAATGGCCAGAATTGGCAAACAATAGAGGCAGAAAGCAGCCTGGGGCTGAAAGGAGGGAGGAATGGGGAGTGACTGCTTAACGGGTACAAGGTTTTCTTTTTGGTGGTGAAAATATCTTGGAACTAGATAGATATAGTGGTTGCACAACACTGTGAATGTACTAAATGCCACAGACCTAACCATTTAAAATGGTTAGTGGTTAATTTCATGTTATGTGAATTCTACCTCAGTCTTTCAAAATGGGAGAAAAATGGGTTAACAGGGCTTCGTGGGCCCTGCTGATCAGAATCTCCTAAGGGGGACCCGTGTGTGTGTGTGTGTGTGTGTGTGTGTGTGTGTGTGTGTGTGTGTGTGTGTAAATGCCAATATACACAAATATACAGCTCCCCAGGTTAATCTGGCATCTAGGATTGAAAAGCACCAGGCTGGGGCACGTGGATGGCTCAGTTGTTGAGCGTGTGCCTTCGGCTCAGGTCATGGTCCCAGGGTCCTGGGATCGAGCCCCGCATCGGGCTCCCCGCTCCGCGGGGAAGCCTGCGTCTCCCTCTCCCACTCCCCCTGCTTGTGTTCCCTCTCTCGCTGTGTCTCTGTCAAATAAATAAAATCTTTAAAAAAGAAAAGAAAAGCACCAGGTTAGGATACTGGATATGTAAATGTACAACTCTAAATTAACACAGAAATGAGAGAATTTCTGTGGCTAAGACCGCAGGGTTTTATCTGATGTTACACTCATCATGGGTAAAGAGTATGACATGCTGTCCCTCCATCCTTCTGGAAAAAAAATAAAATCAATGCCTTTTTTTAAATATAAATAGATATGTAACACTTGGAAATAAAAAGCGGTGACAAAATCACAGCTACGAGGCACTCAAGAGCCCCATAACCAGGACAATGTGTGGATTCAAAATCAGGCCCCCAGAACAATGGGAGGACCTGGAGTTTAGTCTGTGTAGACGAACGCAAACAGGAGAAGTGTCCTCGATAAGCACTGAGCATGGTGTGCTCATTATGAACACGAAATAAGGGCAAATGTTAATGGCTCTCTTGGGAAGCAACTAAGACCCAAGGGGGTAGGACAGCCTGAAGCTGCGGCCTGGGCCAGCCCCACGAAAGACGGCTCTCACTCTGAGCCGGCTAACCATCCGTGGCTGGAGATGGCGCCAGCCAGAAAAGGACGTGGCCCCCTGACTGTCGATGGCAACACGCAGTCTGAGATTCCAGAGGAAACCTGAGGAGCCGCCTGGAAACAGAACTATGCCTGTGGCTTCAAGCCTAGGCTGCTCCAGTCCTGTGCACTGCAGGTATTTCAGAAATCTCGTTTTACTAATACTAATCGGAGATGGTGAGACACTGTTTTATTACACAATTCCACTAGCGTGGAGGTACTTACCATGAGGGACCACTGCACAGAGTATTCATTTGCTCCTTTATAAACAAACTGCACTGCAATTGACACTTTCTCCAGCACTTTCTTTTCCTGCTTCTGGAGAGTTCTGACTTTGATCCTATCTTTCTAGCAAGTATAAGACCTAATTATCAAAAGAGCGATGGCCTGAAGGTCACACTTCTGTCACCTTTACTTGCACAGGAGGAAAAAAGAACTTCACTTCAGTTTCTTTGAAATCCATTCATTAAACACAAAAATGTGTATCAACTTTACCGTAGGGCCACATTTTCGGTGAGGAAAAAAACCCAACCACTTCTTAAACCTCCCAGCTTTGCAAACATGAAAACATGACCAGCCAACTGCTTTATAAAACCAATTCCAGTAACTCATATGCCTGTGGTACCATTATGTCATTGGTCGGCTTCATGGAAAAATTTCGATTTTTTGTTTATTTTCCTAGTTTGGAATATACCAAAGCACCTTCTTCAACTCTGGGTGGAGAGGTAAAGCAACCAAACACCAGTGAAACATGAAGAAGACCACGGGAGGGGCGCCTGGGTGGCTCAGTCAGTTAAGTATCCCACTCCTGGTTTCGGCTCAGGTCGTGATCTCGGGGTCATGGGATCGAGCCCCGTGTCGGGCTCCGAGCTCAGTGCAGAATCTGCTTGTTCCTCTCTCTCTGCTCCTCCCTCCACTCACTCTCCCTCTCTCTCTCTCTCTCTCAAATAAATAAAGAAATAAGATCTTAAAAAAAAAAAACCACACATGGCAAAAAGAGGAAAGACTCAGAGGCACCATCACTGAAGAGCTCACTGGCGACACTGACTAGCTCCCGTGCAATCCAAGTTGTCTCTGAACTACTCTGAGTTTGGAGAGTGTTCCAGGAACTGATCTCGCAGCTCAGGGAGGTAGGAGAACCAGCTTAGCTCTTGCCCCTTTCCCCACCACCTGGCTGGGATTAATCCACATGGTTTTATAACCCTGAAAATGACAAAAACAGCCTTTGTCCCCAAAGTGGCATGCCAGGTTGTTATTTTCACTGGTGCAAAAAAGGGATGACAGCCACTCCAACCAATGAAAACGTGGTTACCAAGCACCCCAAAACAGATGGCAAAAAAGTGACAGGTTTCTTCACTTTACACAAGATAAAAATCAGCCCAACTGAAGGAAACACAGAATTTGGATCCCAAATATTTACTGAGCTGGCCCTAGATTTCAGACTGAGATGCTGACAATGACTCAGGGAAATCGTGTGTTTTATCAGTTACATGTCTATATCAAACTTTAGAGTGTTTTGTATTTTTAAAGGAGCTGGGTGCTATATGGCATAAGAAAAATATTTATAATTTTAAAGGCATAATAAATAATAAGTACACAAATTTGTATTTAAAAATTAAAAGTAAGTATGTCGAAAGCTCCAAGAGAGAGCTGAGTGTTGAGAGTTGCTCAAAGAGGAACTATTGGTTCTGGCCACTGCGGTGGCACTTAAAATGGAAATGCTGCTCTGTCCTTCTCCCCCAGATACACATGTGAATGCAAGAAGCTATTCTTGGTAATCCTCGACATTTTTGTCAATATGCCATCTGCATGGTGACATTTGGGAGGTTTATGATACTGGAGGAGGGAGGGTTTGGTTTCTGATGTCTCGGCTTTTAATACTGAGATTAACGAGATGACAATCTTGGGTTAACCTGGGCCAGATCAATCACAGAATAATCTACGTGAGATGCCTTCTGAAGCAGCCTACATATGGCAAACAAAATGGCACCACAGTGCTTCTAAAGAAAAGTCACAACAGGAAAAAACTCTGCAGAGCTGGCCACCACGGGCTCGTACCTTATCATTTTAGATCCCAAACCATCCAACCATTAGAAAGCAACTACCCGCCACTTTTTTTAAAGTAATAATAAAACATCAGGTCCTCAACACAAGAATTTGTGACATGAAATGGGCATCCCAAAAGCATATATAAATCTTCTCTAAAGACATACTCTTTAAGTCCACACACAGCTCAACTGTTAAAATAACAAGAACAAAATACATCTGCTGCACAACATTTCCTGTTCCACAGAATTCCTCGTGGCCACCAGGAGCAAAGCTAAGCAACAGCACAGGCCAAAGGCCCAGCTCCTTTGTGCCGATCCAAACATGACAGCCACACTCTCCATCCTGGCCGAACCCTGCTCCTCCAAGCCTGCAAGGGCTCTGAAGGAGGGCCTCAAGAGCAGGGGGGATGCTTTATCAGTGTGCCCCTGGGGCAGGTTCCCAGCCTTGGCGCGGCTGACACACGGGCCAGATCATTCTTTGTGGTGCCGCTGCCCTGTGCACTGTGGGATGCTGAGCGGAGGCCAGCGGGCACGACCGCACCTGTCTCCGGACATTGTCACATGTCCCGTGGAGGGCAAAACCGCCCCTCGCTGACATCCCTTGTTTTAGTGGAGTTGGTGAATCTAAGTGAGGGTGGAAATATCTTTTACAGCTTTGGCCACATGCTGCTAGGAAAATACGTTAACTGTTGAAGTGACTGTGAATTGTTTTTCACTGCCTTCCTCTAACCCCGTCTCCCCCCACTGACATGTGAGCCCCGCAAGAGTGAGAACTTTCCCGAGGCGCTGGGATGGACGTGGACCCGTGCTCTGAGAGGCCCTCCCAAGGCCCAAACAGCACAGTGATTTGGGTAAACTTAATTTTATCCCAAAAGTAAGTTCATCCGTTCAATGTACAGCCAAAAGCTATTAATACGCATACAAAAACTATCTTATAGATATTACGCAAGGTTGCTGGGAAGGTGTAGCTGAACATCTTGACCTTGAATCAACTTCACCTATTCTTAATACCTGTTCAATATTAAGTATCCAACATTAACTACGGAACGAGGTCTAATCATATCATGTGAATTCTTTCAGGGTCTCCGACATCCCTCAGTGCTACGAATACCAAGTTCCAGAACCAGATGATACCAAAACCTGGAAATGAATAATTCCGTACATATTTGGGGTATTTTCAGATTTGTATCTAAGCTAACGTGACAATAACGAAAGTTAAACATGAGAAAGCTTTGGGTGTGTTAACACAGTACACAAACAAGCATGACGTCACTCTCGGATTGGCCAAGTGGGGCCCGTGGTCCCAACCCGGCCTGCTTCCCATCTTTATCAATAAAGCTTTACTGAAGCACAGCCAGGCCCATCCACATTTCGGGATTGTCTCTGGCTGCTCCTGAGCTACAACAGCAGAGCTGAGTGGTTGCAACAGACACCCCGTGGCCTGGAAAGCCTAAACAACCTTTTCTCTAGCCCTTTGCCAAAAAAGTTTGATGGCTCTGCTCTAATCTGTTAATTCTCTTCAGTAACATTTCATTTCCAGCAACTTCACTTACCCAGCCACAAAACCAAGAGAAGGCAAAGAACAGCTGCAAGCAGAGAGGAAAAATAGCTATGATGACCTCTGAGCACCTGTCTGTACACTGGTGGGCCTGCAGGGCCACAGAGCTGCGGGGAAAATAACGAAGCAACTCAGAAGCAGAAGTGGTATGACGGAGGGAGGAAAGTTTGATAGGCGAAAGAAAAAAGATACCAAAGACTCACAATGCGGAATGACCAACATGATCACAAAAACCAATTAAAATGTGTCTATTATGCACTAGACATTGATCCAAGTGCCCCCATTTTATGGAAGAGGAAACTGAGGCTCAGAGAGCCCAAATACTGCCTTAGGGCACAGATCCAATGGCAGAGCCAGGAGTCAGACTCAAGACCGTCTATGGCTGAAGTTGGGGCTCACCACACTTGGGCGGTCCCTATGGTTAGTGGTACATTCCGGGGCATACCAATGCCCCTGTTCACCCATCCAAACCCTATCAAGAAAATGTCACATTTTAAAATATCTAAGAAACGAGGGGCGCCTGGGTGGCTCAGTCGGTTAAGCGTCTGCCTTCGGCTCAGGTCATGATCCCAGGGTCCTGGGATCGAGTCCCACATCGGGCTCCTTGCTCAGCAGGGAGTCTCCTTCTCCCTCTGCCCGCCACTACCCCTGCTTGTGCTCTCTCTCTGTCTCTCTCTCTGTCAAATAAATTAAATATATATATATATATATGAAACAAAAAGCATGCACTATAATTTTAAGAGGCTCTTCCAAAAATGTGTGAAAGATAAGAATGCTGATATTTAAAGGCCCAAGTATCAATTGGTCCTTTAGCCACAAACTTCATTTTACTCCAAACACTGCCACGTCATCAGCTATCACATCAACTATTCTAAAACAAATAGCAGTGCTAGTGAGTTATCCCAGAAGATAAATTCCCTTAACCAACTGAGCCACCCAGGCCCTCCAAGCTTTTTAAATTTTATTTTATTTTAAGATTTGATTTATTTATTTGACAGAGAGAGAGAGAGCACAAGCAGAGGGAGCAGCAGGCAGAGGGAGAGGGAGATGCAGAGGGAGAGGGAGATGCAGGCTCCCCGCTGAGCAGGGAGCCCGACACAGGGCTCGACCCCAGGACCCCGGGATCATGACTTGAGCCAAAGGCAGATGCTTAACTGACTGAGCCACCCAGGTGCCCCAAGCTTTTTTTTATTTTTAATGGAAGTATAGTTGACATACAATATTATATCGCATGGACATTCTGAGGAGCCCAGAAGCCTTTTGCACAGTTAGAGGCTGCCAAGTCCAATCTACATAGCCTGGTCTGTCCAACCACCAAAGCAAAGTAACCACTTGAATGTAAAAACAGATTCACTTTAAAAGATTTTTTTTTAAACAATTCTACTGAGGGGGCACCTGGGTGGCTCAGTCAGTTGAACGTCTGGCTCTTGATCTGGGCTCAGGTCATGATCTCCGGGTCCTGGGATCGAGCTCACATCGGGCTCCGCACCCAGCGGGGACTCTACTTGAGGATTCTTTCTCTCCCTCTCCCCGCCACCCTGCTCACGCACTCACTCTCTCTCTAAAATAAATGCACAAATCTTTAAAGTAAATAAATAAGACAATCTTATTGCGGTATAATCTGCATACCATAAAATCCTCCCCTTTTCTATGTGTACAATTCAATAATTTTTAGTAAATTTACCAAGTTGTACAAAACATAATCCAGTTTTAGAACATTCTCATCATCACGGTAACATCCCTGGTGCCCACTGGCAGTCACTCCCTTTTCCTACCTCTGGCCCCAGGCGACCACGAGTGCACTTTCTAGCTCTACGGATTTGCCTTTGGGGGACATTATGCTGTCCTGTGTCTTTGTGGTTCATCTACCCCTTCCCTTTTCATGTGAAATCTAGCCAGCACTTGGGGACTGTAGTGCCTGCACACCACAGTTTAATGCTGGGATGGGTGTGAGGCTGGGGAAGAGCTGGAGAGAGCATAGAAGGTTCTCCACAAATCACTGTTCAAGGAATGCCATATGACGTGACTAGCGTAAATGAAACGAAGCCTCAGAGCACTTCTAACAAGTCTGTCAAATGCACAAAAGAAATATGAACACCCACAAAAGAGAGATACAGGAGAAACTTAGAAATATTAGGTTTGAGCTACACAAATACCAACAACTCAACAGTTCTAAAAACTCCTGGAACAGAAAAAAGACACATTACTGGAAAAAACTGGTGTAATCCAAATAATGTCTGGAGTTCTAGTAACAGAACAAAACTGGCTACTTAGCGTTGACAAATATATATGGTGATATAAGATGTTAACAATGGGGGAAACTGTCTTATCTTCACAACTTTTCTGTAATTCTAAAACATTCCAAAATAGATGTGTATTAAAACCAACCAACCAACCACTGGTTTGCATTCATCCCATGCCTATGACGATCTCCTGAAGCAAACGTGGAAAAAAAACAGCACTACAGAGGAAACAAATGCACACATAAGCAGCACTATAATTATAGTATTCATATAATCGTAAATATCAAGAGGCAATCTAAATGGTCAGAAACAGAGGACTATTTACTGAACGATGGTACAGCTGCCCGGGGGCGACCTACAGCCCCAACAATAAGAACGTGAACGATGGAAGCTACAGACACACATGAGTGATGACACCTCTGCTGGTTGCAAATAACAGAAACCCCAGTTCAACCAGCTTTGAAGGATAAGTAGACGTTGCCATTTCACATTTCATATTAAGAAAAGGTGCTGCAGGCAAGTAGCTCTAGAACCTTCAGTCAGCCACCACCCACCTTACCAAGGATGCAGCCTCTCCCCTCTGCCACCCTCAGCTTCTCAGCCAGCTCCCTCCCGGGTTTTGTGGCAGCTCCGAATTTTGGCGGAGATAGGACATCAATCAGCAGGGAGAGGAGTTCCTTCCATGTAGGTCCATGGGAACAAAGGGCCTTGTCCTCAACTGCGCCTGTCTCACACCTCCCCCTGTGCTCACTGCACAGCTCTGGGCTGTGTGCTCCTGCCCCAGCCAACCGCAGGCCTAGCTGCTCTCGGACAGGATCAGAGCGGCCTTAGATACCACCGGTATCTGGGGCCAAAGCACCGCTCATTGTGGTGGGGGCTGTCCTATGCATGGTAGGACATTTAACAGCATTCCTGGCCTCTATCTCCTAAATGCCAGTTGCACCCCATCCCCACCCCCAGTTACGACAATCAAAAATGTCTCCAGACACTGCCAAATGGCCCTGGGGCGGGGGGAGGGGAGAGGGGGACGGAATCACTCCTAGGTGAGACCCACTGGCTTTGAGCAAGCAGGACTTCGCCAGGCGCTGCAGAGAAGGTCACATCCCCTGAGTCAAGACAAGGGTGGCCACGCCAACAAAATGTGGGCTCTGAGCGCTGACCAAGAGGACCGCTCTTGAGAACTCTAGAATATATGAGAAAAACTAAGTGAAATACAGAAATACACAGATACGTAAAACCTGTTTCGACATGCATAATTGCATTCAACATTTATTGAGGACCCACAATGTGCTCGGTACCGTGTAGAAAAAGCAGAGTAAAATCTAAGTAAATTAAAGGAAAGGAAATGGTTTAAATTAACAAAAACAAAAAACAAAACTATAACTGCTTGGTCCCTTCACTCTCTGATTCGCTTTTTTTTTTTTTTCCTTTTTTAACTTTTTATTTTGAAACAATCATAGATTCACAGAAAGTTGCCAAGAAATGTATGGGGAGTGTCCTTCACCCAGTTTCCCCCCAGGGTCACATCTGGCATAATAACCACGGCACAAAGCCCGACCAGGTAACTGACATTGGTACACTCCACGCAGCTTCCTCGGAGTTCACGTGTGTGCGTGAGCGGCTGTACATATTACGTACTAGTTCCATGCCGTTTGATCACATTTGTAGCTTCCATAACGACAATCAAGATCTAGAAATATCCCACAAGCCTCCCTCGAGCGACTTTTAGAGCCACATCTACCCCTGCCCCCCATCCCTAACCCTTGGCAACTACTGATCTGTTCTCCATCACTCTAACATTATTTTAAGAATGCTATATAAACAGAATCATACCAATTTCCTTCTGTGTGTTGTGTTGCCTGGAATCATATGGTGGTTTGGGGTTTGACCGCCTCTCAGTTTGCTCTGACAAGCAACAGGCTAATAAAGGGCTCTCCCTGTAATACTGGTCCCAGAGGGTCTTTTCTGCACCTCCAGGTCTGCGAAGGGGGACGTGGAAGGGTAGGGAACAGCTGGATTTCTTCTTTCCATCTGCATGTTCTAAGCAGGCACTTATGTGCACACACACACATTACCCTTAATGGGCCTTCCTTTAAAGCCCACTGAAGTTCATAAAGTACATGGGGGGGGGGGGAGCATTTACCCAGGAGCACAAAAGAACAAGTCCCTTACTCAAATTCTCCCAGGAACTAAATAAAGCTTTTTGTACCTTTAAGCCTTAGCTTTTTTTTTAAGATTTTATTTATTTATTTGACAGAGAGAGAGGGAACACAAGCAGGGGAAGGGGCAGAGGGAGACAGAGAAGCGGGCTCCCTGCTGAGCAGGGAGCCCAATATGGGGGCTCAATCCCAGGATCTGGGATCACGACTTGAGCCCAAGGCAGATGATTAACCAACTGAGCCACCCAGGTGCCCCTAAACCTTAGGTTTTTTAACTGTGTATTCTTTCTAGCTTTACTGAGATATAATTGACATATGACATTGCGTAAGTTTAAGGTATACAATATGACAATTTGATACTTATATTGCAATATGATTATCACCACAGCATTAGCTAACACCTCTATCACATTACATATTTACCATTTTCTTTTTGTGCTGACGACATTTAGGATCTACTCTCTTGACGACATTTAAGATCTACTCTCTTAGCAATGTGAGGATACAATACGGTACTGTTAACTATAATCACAATGCTGTGCACTAGATCCGCAGAATTAAATGTGTATTTTTAATGAAAATCTTTTTTCTTTCTTTCTTTTTTTTTTTTTTCAGAAGGAGAGAGAAAGAGAGAGAGAGCACTGGGGGTGGGGGCAGAGGGAGAGGGAGAGAGAAACTTAAGCAGGCTCCCCAACACGGGGCTCAATCTCACGGCCCCGAGATCATGACCTGAGCCGAAACAAAGAGATGCTTAGCTGACTGAGCCACCCAGGTGCCCCTAATGAAAATCTTTCCAAATGTGGTTATTTTCCTGGCTCCTTAGTCTTAATTTACATATTATTTAAATGATCTCATCTAACTTTCCCTGGTTGTCTTACAACAGATACAACATCCTTTTTGAAGACGTTTCTATGGAGGGGTTCCTTGACTAAAACGTCCCCACTGGCTTTTATGATTCCAAGCCCCCTTCCTCTAGGTGGTTAGACTTCCCACTGGGGTCTTCGGGTCTTACCCTGTGCCCCACCCCCCTGCACACCCACTGACCAACGGTTACCTTAAATGAATCCTGTACTCTAAGATCTGGGGTCAGCAAACATTTTCCGTAAAGAGCCAGACGGTAGTATTTTCAGCTTGGTGGACCACACAGTCTCGGTCCAGCAACTTAAGTCTGTCCTTGTTCACTTACAGCTCGAAAGCAGCCACAGCATGTGGACCTAAGCTCCAATAACACTTTATTCACGGACACTGAAATGTGAATTTCACAAAACACTACTCTTCTTTTTATTCTTCTTCAGCCACTTAAAAATGGAAAGCCCACTCTTCTCCTGCAGGCTGGATAAAAACAGGCGGTGGGCTACTGATGGCCAGCCCTGTCCTAGGATCTCCTAGGGCCAGCCATGACGCTCAGGAAACAATTTACACAGGAACATTGGTTCATCGACGAACAAGTATCGTCGTCCTCCTTGTCCGTGTGAGAAAACCGAGGCACAGGGACATTCGGGGCCTCGCACGGCAGCATGGCGCAGGGGGGCAGGAACTCAGCTGGGGCGTCGGCCTCTGGCCCCCCACCGCCCTCCGGGGAGGCACACTGGTAACCACTCGGGCCACTGGCTTCTTACTCCGCAGACGCGCTCTCTGCTTCCCCGGCAGCGTTTGCAGCTCCTTGAGGGAAAGGACTAGGTGACGTTCGTTTGTTATTCTCCATGGCACCCGGCACAGGCGTAGCATCTAGATTATTAAAAAGTCTTACTACATATTAGCTTTTTGACTCCCCATCCCTAATGATAAAAAGAAATGTGGAAGATTTTATACTTCTCTCTTTCTCAAAGGAACGAAACAAAGGCTAAGTTAAGGAACAAACAAAAGCTGGACTCTTTTTTTGGATGGTCAATTGATTTTTCTTAGAGTGCGCTGGCTGCTCCCATGGGCACAGTTCACACAGCTGCCCTCAGTTAGGACCACGTGAGGGCATGTCCCTGTACTAAACCAAAAGAAGCATAAAACCAGACCCCTACAATGGGGATGAACCTCAAAAACATTAGGCTAGATGAAAGAAGCCCCACACAAAAGGCCACATATCCCACAATCCCATTTAGATGGAGCGCCCAGAACTGGCAAAGCCAGAGAGAGCGAAAGTGGCCTGGGGAGGTGGGGGGGGCAGGGGCTGTGGGGAGGGGGAAACGGGGAGTGGCTGCTTCATGGGGACGGGGTTTCCTTCGGGGGTGAAGGAAATGTTCTGGAACTGGACAGAGGGGGCAGGTGCACAACACTGTGACCACTAAACGCCACGGAGTCGCTCACTTCAAAATGAGTAATCTTGTTATGTGAAATTGACCTCAGCAAAAAAAAATTTTCAAGAATGGTGGTAGATCTGTATACTCCAATAGTGGAAAGAACACCCAGTCATATTAAATGGAAGTGTCAAGTCACGGGGGAAAACAAGTTGACGGTATGATCCCATTTACGTAAAATCCCAAGACAGAGGTCCAGCTTTATGCGCACGTATCTAGGTAGAGTGTAGAGAAGGGACGAGAAGGACACACAGCAAGCTGTTATGGGAGCTTCCCTCTGGGAAGGGGCAGATGGGGATTTCCATGTGTTCTGCATATTCATGCACTGCTTCCTTCTCATGTGGCAACAATGCTTCAGTGGGTTTCCCGTGTCATAGAAAAAACACTCCAGGTCCCCGTGGACCTGAACATTTCAAAGGGCAGCTGTGCACGGGAGCCCAGCGCCAAGCGAGGACTAAGAATTGCCATGATGCCAAACCAGTAATTTGCACGGAGTTTCCCACTGCTTCGGCTGCATCTGTCAGTTGATCAGTCATATGAAGTGCATTACTTCACAAACAAGTCCCACAGGCTTCGGAAGGACGGCATCCCCCCGTCCTTAAAAACGTCCGTTTTCTCTGAGAAGTGGGCCAGTGTGCGTGAGGGGCATTTCTGGACGAGAGAGAACGGAGGCGGGGCGCAAACGTGTGTAGCGGCAGCTAGGCCACCCCTGCACTGGTCTCGGAGGGCCAGGCCCCAGCACGGCCCGTCGGGCCACGAAGCCCCGAGCTCCCCCCCATTCCAAACCCTCACGGGCTTCACCTAAGCTCGCCCGTCCGTCCCAGGCTAACGGATACTGCCCTGCATGAACGGACACCTGGGGAAAAAGGGCAAGGAAACATTTTCACTAGAGCCGGGATAAGCAGTTCGCAAGCAGTCTGCAACCAAGAGCTATCTGTTGCAATTCTGCAGTGCCGAGCACAGGGGCAGAACTGCAAATGTCCACCTCAGATCAACATCGGAACCCTGTACTGAGTCGTGACACCATCTTTAGAAACCGGAGTCCACTCGAGGCTCGTGCTAGGGAACAGAATCTGAAGCCTGAAATGCGGGGCTCCCTGGGCACCACGTGCAGAGGGCCCTGGGACTCTGGGGGACCCCTGGCGCCCGGCTCTAGCTATCGGGGAGCCAGGACAAGCAGCAAGCGAATGAGAACAGACAACAGCTGATCCGAGCCGCCCAAGAGCTCGTGTCGCTCACGGACTACACGAGGCCGTGTTTACATTCTGTCATTGTAAACACGGGAACGGCCATTTTTCCGTGAGTAGAACAGCTGGAGTTGACACAGTACAATTCAAGCCACGCCTGCTTCCTCTACTCCGCGCGGAACACCTGGACGAGGGGGGCACTTCGGGGCGGCTTCCAAACCGTGCCCCAGCCACACAGCGGAGCGGCACTTGGCAATGAAAAGGCACGAAGCACCAATCTACACTGCGACACGGATGGACCTTGAAGAGATCACGCTGAGCAAAATAAGCCAGACACAGAGGGCCACAGAGTATATGATGCCACTTAGATGAAATGTCTAGAACAGGCAACTCTACAGAGAAAGCACAAGAGCAGCTGCCAGGGGCTGAGGGGGGTGGGGAGTGACTGCTAATGGCTCTAGGGTTTCTTTCTGGGGTGACGGGAAAGTTCCGGAATTAGACAGTGGTGATGGTGGCACAAGCCTGTGAATATACTAAAAACCACTACACTGTGCTCTTTAAAATGGTACATCTCATGCTATGGAAATCTTATCTCAATTTTTTTTTAAGTGAGGATAATTTTCAGGGCGAATCCAGTTGATCTATACACTCAGAGGCCTCCCCCACAGTGGAGACGGCCGCCTTCCCGTGGGACAGGGCTCCTAGCGGCAGTAAGAGCTCATCCAGCCCGGTGGCTCTCCGGTGTCCTGACGGAACTCCAAACGGCCTGCAGAGGCCGTACTCACCTTGCAGGGCTCTGTCTTCCCGGTGGCGCCGCTCAGAAGCTCTCCAGGCTTGGGCAATGGCCGGCCCACCCACCCACCCAAGTGCAGGGCTTGCTGTCTGGGGGCTGCCCTAACCTGCTCCCTTTCTCCTTCCCTCTCATTTCCTTAGCCCCTTGGGCGTTAAAGAAATAAAAAGGAGGACCCGCCATTTAGAAGACACTGGAGATTCCACAGCTGCACAAGCACCCTTTGAAGATGCCGAGGTGTGAAAGCCCCATGGGGCAGGGACTTGTCTGATGGCGCTCACCGCTGGAGCCGAACCCTGAAGGAGCACCTGGGACGGAGGCTGTGCAACAGTTGTGGAAAGAATGAAAGAATGAATGAATGAACAAATACACAGAGGTAGGATACTTAAAAGCAGGTGGGATTTGGGCAGCTGAGTGGCATACCACAAAGAGTACCGGGTCCCAGCCAGAAGACTCCGCTCCAGTCCCTGTCCTTCCAACTGCCTGCAGGACGTCCCCATAGCTGTGGCCTGCACTGCAAAATGAGGAGCTTGCACAAGACAGTGCAAGCTCCCAAGCTGAGGGTTCCAAGCTCTGTGTGGTCTTGCCCAAGTCTCACCTCCCTCACACAAAGATGCTGGCTCAGCGCAATTGACCTCAGTGATTCCGAACAGCCCGCGGGCACTTCCTGCCTCCAGCACTTTCTTCACATTCCTCCTTCTCCTCCCCAGCTCCCAGAAAGCCCAGGAGAAACCCTCAACGGAGGAAATCGATGGAAGAAAATAAAGACACGCCCCCCCCACTCAAATGAGCCCTCCCTCCTTTTCTCAGAAGCCATCACCACCTCATGACCACTGTCTTCATTTTGTATGTCTGTCTTCCAACTCCCAGAAAACCTGGGTTTCCATCCGCCTTCCCAGAGCACAGGAGGCCAACGATCTCTGTAAATATTTCTTCATTTTACTGGATTTAAATGGGAACAACTGAATTCAGGAGAACTTAACCGTGCTTTATTCCATCAGAGTAATTTTACTGAATGTATTGGAAAGGCAACCAACACTACCAAAGGGCCTAGACCAGAAGAAGCTCACCAGGCTCACCGGGTGGCTTTTAACGTTTAACGCTTGACCTGCGGGTTCCTGAGGCAGAACCTACCAGAGGAGGTGGAACACGTTATTTCCACTTCCAAAATCAGAGTGAAAAGGGAGGAAAGGAAACTTAGAGATTTCTAAACATCCGGGATCTATTTTCAGAAATGACTTTTCCATTCACTTTTCTTAAAAAAAAAAAAAAAAAAAGATACTAGGCCAAGAACAGACCAAGAAATGATTGTTTATCATCTAAATGGACAAAGATTCTTCCAGGAGCCCACCCCTTATGGCCTTAAAAGCAAGACACTCCCCCATGTTCTTACAAACAGTACCAATAATCTTAAAATACGAAAAACGGAGAAATCATTGTCTGTTTATCAGAAAGTTTGTATAATCCAGAAATAGAGTCTGTGGAGTAAATATAGTAAACCTCCTATTAATTAATACTAAATAAAGGTCGCAAGAAGGTGGCAATGATGTCATCCGGCTCTGTCATATGGGGCTCCAGCCTGGCAAATTCCCAAACCATGGATTGTTTTCTCCATAAAACAGCCTGTTCAAAGGAATAGTAATGTACCACAGAATTTCTCCAATTGGAGGTCAAATCCCATCTCGAGAACAAATGGGTCCCTAAAAGTTTATGTCATGATATAATCTGGGCCGTCCACCATCATCAGGATTATTTATATTCTGCTTTGATCTCAAATGTGATATGGTCCTTAAGCTGCTCGAGGTTGGCTTTCCAGTATTGTAATCTCAACGGAGCTCCAAGAAGCAGAACATGAAGTTTCAATCATTCAGTCCATCTATAGGGTAACATCAACACAATCGCACAAGAAGCACACATATGCCCAACTGTCAAGGGCACTAAATTCTTCCAAAGGAGGTAAAAATGTTCTTCCCACGTTTTCTGCCTAACTAGCAAATATCTTTGTATAGAGTGGTCATTGAACTACGAATTAATATACGTAGAATACATACATGCAACTAATGGAAACCACACAAGACTCACCCGAAGAAACTACCAGCCATAGGAACAATCAACTTTATATTTTCTTAACAAGGTCTTTGGGTACGATTCGCAGGAAACTATGAAAATTATACAGACAGTACTGATCTGTGGAGATAGTGAATTGAAGCCTAAGGTGGGTTCAAAATCAAACCAAAAAAACTTTGTTTTGAAAATACTGAGTTTTTTTATACATCTGTAGCCACATCTGTAAAGATTATTTCCTTAGGCTTGCAACCTTTTGGTTTTGACCTGAGAAAGAAATTACAACTCCAGTAATTCACCAATACACCCTGAGCTGCCAATATCAAATGCTGTTAAACACAACATTGAATGGAATCGCTATAAAACTCTATAAGAGATTATTTACAACCCTTGGCCCTCAGTTACTTTCCTTATAGGAGCATATCTTATGCTATTATAGATTTTACTAAACTGTATATGAAATAATGTTTTAAGTCAGCAACAATTTTCGCCTCACCTACTACATTCATTTATTCCTTCCTAATTTCATTTTCTTTAAAAAACCTATTTATTTATTTATTTATTTGCCACTCTCCTATCATTTCTCTGGAAGCTGGAGAAAGTCCCTGAACACCGTCTTCCAGTTGTATGAATTAAACACAACTCAAAAAGGGTTTTAACTGTCAGATGCACATGGAGAAAATGTGCTCCGACAGTTTTTTCCATATAATAAAAATCAATTGCAACTTTAAAGGATAATCAGTCACCCATAAAAATCGGCAAGATTCTGTTTTGAAAGAGGAAGAAGAATGGCTATTATACCATTCGCCATTTACACCCTTCCGTAGACTCCACTTAAATGTTTGTGGCTTGCTGAGCATTCCATACATATTTCGGGCAAGGTATTATGGGAGCTGAAGTGCAAGCTGTCCCCTGCTGAATTTTCACTCACTATAAAAACAATGTCTCATAAAAGTATACACATGTTTTTACTTTATAAAAAATGTAAAATATGCACTTTTGTTCACTCCATCAACACTTTTAGCATTAGAAACGGGACTTTCAAAAAATCTATAACGTAAGTGATATCTGAAAAGGGTGAAAATGTCATTCAGTAACACAAACGGATTTCTGGAAAAAAGAACATAGGAAATGTGTATGAAACACACAGAAAGGAAGATTCTACAAGCTGGCTTCTGTGGGGTCTGCTCACCTATGTCCTGGGTCATACCATTAAAATGGAAAGTTGCACATTTATATTTTTCATCTTGAATCCCCACTGCAATGTAACCACAACTGTTTTATATTACTCTCATAAAATGAGCCTTAGTCTTTTCTAAGCCAAACAGGATTTTTAATTGGTTCATTTTCCAGTTGTTTGGGTTTTTAACAGACATACAGCATAAAAGGGCACTACGTTCCAAGCAGTTCTACCAATTCCAGAACCATCCAAGGCTTGATCAAACAGCTGTAACTCTAGCCTTTGGTTAAAATTATATGATCTCACCTGATTTTCAAAATAACTAAGCATCTTTTTAACCCATAAAACTGCTAGGATTTATCTAAGTTTCTGAGCCCCGAAGTTAGCTGTGTTCAGGGAGACTGTCAGGGAAACACAATCGTTTTGCTTTGTTTTGTTTTTCCCTATCTGAACCCAGAGAGATCCTTCAAACAATAATTCAACAGCTTCCCTCCTCCAAAGTTTATTTTCAAACGCCAGGGCCATGCAGCGCGGCCTTTCCTGTGCAGGTAAGGAGGAGGCAGGAGAAATGTCATCACACTGAGCCTTTTCAAGTCTTTAAAATCACTGGGAAGCCTGCAGCATTTCATTTCTGGAACCCAGGCCCAGCTCAGGGAGAAGTTGCTCCCAAGAGGACAAGATACCAGCTAACCACTAGAAACACTTGGTTTCAACAGAATTCCCAATTACACACACACACACACACACACACACACACACACACACACACACACACAAGCATCTCTCCCAAAAAAGTGGAACCACTGAAACCAGCCATCACACAGAAAGTTAAGGAAAAGCATCATTACACGAACTTAATTAAATGCAATCTGGTAGTGCTAAAAGATTCCATTTTTTACTCCATGGGATATAGTCACATGAATAATAAGACAACTTAGCGCCCTATTCACATCTTGCACGAAAAGGAAACCTGAAATTCAACTTTTGTTTTTCGTTTACTCCAAAAGCCTATGGGTCTAACCATATTCCATTCTGGCTGCAGTACACTAGGCTATTTCAATTAGAATTTTAACTCAGTATTTTTTTAAAAGGTGCTAAAGCGCAACCATCATAGTCTGGGAGCAGGCTCTCCCAACTCCAAAAGAACTGGAAATCCCTGAAAGTGGCCCATCTGGCACCAGTCTTTGGATGGAAACTAGGCTCAGCCCGCCAGACAAGGAACGCACACCACGAAGCCGGAGCGCACGTTCACGCTCCAAGATGACAGCTCATCTGGCCACCGCGGGGCCGAGGGCGGTGGGCCGCTGGGGCCCGGGAGGGATGGGCGAGGCCGCGGCGGAAAAAGGAAAAGAGGGCCATCCGTCAGCCCTGGGAGAGGAAATTCCAGGCGCCCAGCTTCCAGGCGCCGGTCGGCGGGTGACGGGAGGGAACCAAGTCACTGTCTCGGCCCCGCAGCGGGGGCCGGGAGGCGGCCGGGGCTCCGCACTCCGGGGGCTCGAGGCCGGAGAAGGGGCGCCTCGATCCTCGTCCAAGGCCCCAGGGTAGAGGCGTGGGGCGCCCGGATCGTGGCCGGCGCCCCGAAGACACGCGATCTTCGCCCAGACCCGGAGGCCTCCCGGCGTCCTCGATCCCCTCCCAGAGCCCAAGGGATGGAGCGCCCGGATCCCGGCCCCGGTCCGCACCCCCGCCCTTACCGGTCGCGGGGGTCGATCCACGACGTCTGGCGCGTGTTGTGGTCGATGTAGAAGACGCGGCCGTCGTAGTCGCGCGCCTCCTCCC
>NW_027397078.1:37214681-37239071 GCF_003265705.2 Callorhinus ursinus
CGCCCGGGGCGCGGGGGCGGCCGCGGGGAGCCGCCCGCCGCGCCCGGTGCATCCTCCGCCCGGCGCCCGCGCACCGGCGCCCGCCCGCCGCCCAGCCGGCCCTGCGCGTCGTCGCCCGCACTGCCCGCTCGCCCGCCCGGGTCGCTCGGATCGCCGCCACGCGTGGAGTCACAGCCCCGGAGCCGCCACCGCCGCCGCCGCCGCCGCTGCTGCTGCCGGCGGCCCCTCGATTCTCGCGGCGCGCCCGGCCATCTTCGTTCCTCCGCGCGGCCGGGTGGGAGGGGCGGGGCGCGCGCAGGCCCCGCCCCCTGCTGCTCCGCCCCCTCCGCTCGGTCCCCCTCGGCTGCACCGCCTGCCCTGGCTGCTAGTCCTGCAGTCTCCCTCCGCTGCTCCGCCTCCAAGCTCCCCCGGGGCGCCTCTGCTACCCACTCCTCTACCCCCGGGGCCCCCACCTCCTCCTGCTGCTGCTCCTCCGGCTCCCCAGCCGGAGGCTCCTTCTCCCCCAAAGCCGCTGCTCCTCCTCCTTCCCCTCCCGCGGCGCGCGCTCCTCCCTCTTCCCATTCCACCACCTCCCTCCTCCCGCTTCGCCGGGAAACCGCGCGGGGGCCAGGATGGGCGCCGCCGCGTCCGTCCGCCCCCGGGCCACCGCGGAGAGGAAGGAGGGCCGGGAGGACGGCACCCCACCCGAGCTGCAGGCGCGGCCCGCCTGGGGCTGACTCCTGGGACCCAAACAATTCCCCGGGGGAGAGGGCGGTTACCTCACTTTACCCGCTCCCAGGCCTTGGAGGTCTGGGAGCCTCCCCTCCGCGCACTTGGGGTGGGGGGAACTGTGCCTTGGGTCTCCCGAATACCCAAGATGGTCCCGCAAAGTGGGGTAAAGCCCCGGAGGGGAGGCCGAGGGAGTTCGGGTAGCTGGAAGAGGTACCGGTAGCCAGTCAGCTTGGGTGACGCTGGGAGGACACACCTGGAAGCCGAGAGCTGGGCGGGTGGCCACTTATGCATCCCTGCCAGGAGAGCCCCAGAAGGGCTGATCCGGAGTCCCCTCTCTGGGCCAGGCCCCCTGACCTGCCTTGAGCTCTTCCACCTTCCAGACTGGAGGATCTGATCGTTTGAGCAGAGACCCAAGTAGGCCACTGCTGGGCAGGAAGCCAGGTCAATTCCTAAACCTCGAAACCTCGATGGTAATTTATGTTCCACTCGCATCTCAAGCTGGGGACACTGAAATCCAACTTCAGGGTTCTCTCTTGCTCCAAGTGTCCAAGCTACTTAGTACTCCAGTTCCCTGGCCACGAGACTTAAATGCCAGGAAATGCAGGAAAGTATCAGGAAGGTCTTAAAACACTATTATAGTGATATAAAAATAGCTAGTAAAAAGTCAAACAGTGATCCAAATCTAGATACATAGGAGAAGAGACTAAAGGAAAACCTTTCAGAACGCAGACGGTAGTTTGCATTCCTTCAGTGAGATGGTTTTTTAAGAATTATTTACCCTCCAAATTGTAAAATGGTAATATTACTTTTATAAGGGGGAAATGTTTTTAAAGACTGTGAAGTGAAGGCATGGAGACTGCTACCCGGGACATACCCAAGGAAGGTCTTTCCTCCCCTCCTCCCACCACAACACAGAAACTGCCTTGCTCCCCAAGTATCTGCCCCCACCCAAAACTTATATGCCGGAAATTCCACCACTAGGGTCCAACAAAAGAGCAAATACTCCCTGATCTTGCACATTCCAGGGGATGCCCGAGCGCCAAGTCTCCCTGCTCTGACATCTTCCCTCCTAGTTGGCACGAGAGCTGCCACTGCCTTTTCTCTCTCTCCTCGCACCTACCCCGCAGTCACTTTGCCACCCAACGTGGCTGGGCTGAAGCTGCGTTCCTGCCCTCCAGGGCATCATGTCCTTTCAGAATTTCACAGAGCTGGGTACTGTCACTCAAATCTGCCCTGAATGGGGCTGGGGTGTGTTAGAGTGAAGCCAGGCTCTACAGCGGGAGGAGAACACCCACGCGTCATGAAAGGCAAGAAGAGAAAGTATCAGGTAAAGAGTAAGGGGGGTGGGGGGCATCCAGTTAGGAGCTGAGAGGCAAGCTAGACTGGCCTTTCCCTGAGGATGGGAGGCCTTGAGCACCGGGTGGGACTGTGCTGCATACCCACTGGGTACAAGCCCCGGGCTGGGTGTTGGCATGCTGCAGAGAACAAGATAGATTCTGTGCACGCTCCACGCCACGAGGCACTTACGACTGTGATTTGTCTACAGATGAAGCCCGGGTTCCAACCCCAAATTGAGGAGGCAGGGAGGCCCGTGAGACTCAAAGGAAGACGCCTCAGATGCGGAAACTGAGGCTCAGGTCTTCAGGTTCCCAAGTTCTGAGCCCTGTCCCCTTGGCACGTGGAGGGGTTGGCGACAAATATTTGATTCTCATAGCAGATGCGGCATCCCACCCAGATCTCCCTGGCTGGGGCACACACCGTTCTTGGAGGCTCATCCTTGGCTGACAGACGTCTGAGAGGTTATGCCCACCCACCGGGGACTGATTGTGCAGCAGGACAGCCCTGCCTCTTGCCCTTGTGGGACAAACTCCAGGCCACCACACTCCAGAGCTCCCCGTGGGCTGCCGTGGCTTTGCTAGCCGTCCCTGCCCTCGCCTGCCTCGCAACCCCCTTCGGTCAGCACACCCCCAATCAGTCACTCACACGACAACGGTCACCTCAGGCACTGCTTCTAGGGAGCCTGACCTAAGAGAGTCCGCCGTGCTTGCTCTCTTCCAAGCACTTAGCAAAAACATAAATCATTTGACCATCGTGACAACATCTACGGATATCCCTCATTTCATGGGCACGTTACTAGAGGAGAATTCAGCAAAAGGGGGCACACAGCGTGCCAGTGAAGACAGATTGGGAGACCCTCACTGAAAAAGCTTTATCCACATGCCCACTCCCCATGGCCCCCGGACCTCTCTGACTCGGAGAAGTGCAGCAGGCCTATTGCATTTCTCTTCCCCAAATGAGCTAACCAAAGGAAAAGGCCAGAACTTGGGGTGCCCAAGACCTGTTGACAGCACCGTTAGTCCTTTGTGACTTGTAAGGTTTGCCCTAGGCAGCTTCTGGTGGTCCCCGAAGACCTGTGCAGGGAGCTGGGACGGATGAGAAGGCGGGGGTGGAGGAAGGGGGTCCTGACTCCCCAGCACCGCCAGGAATTGGGAAGAATGGTACTCGTGTGCTAATTATCAGGGAGAAGAAGGCCCGTCTTTCTTACGGTCAAGCGGGGCTTTCCATGTGGGACTAAAAACAGAGGCACACGCCAGACACTGGAGCAAAAGGGTCTTTGGTCTGAGCTGAATGCACAGTTACGCATTTTGTACTGCCTCTGTATTAAAACCACAGCCTCGCCAACGACAAAAGTACGAACATCGCCGTGACCTACCCTCTCACCAAGATTTCTGGTGGAAAAACAGCTCAAGAAAAATCCACTTAGGCTCTGGGTAATTGAGGTGCAGATGCTTGTTCGCTGCCCTGACCTTCTGGGAAATCCCTTTTCTGAAACGGTTAAAATGCACTCAAGTACGGCTTGCGGAAGATTTTCCTTAAAATGCTTGTCAAGGAGTAAAACCAGCACGCTCTTTGCACGCCAGACGAGCAAACACGGAGTTTGAAGACTTTTACTCTTTCAATTAGATTCCGCGTCTGTCCCCACTCCTCTTTCCAAGGATAGTCTTTATTTAAAAAAAACAAGGTACAAAATTGCATCTAGGCACATTCGATGCTTGAGAAGCTTCTAGAAAAGGGAGTACCACGAAGGCCACAATCATCATGTCTAAAATGAGAGAAATAAATACTGCCAAAGGAGTCTTGCTTACTTGTATAAACAATCAAGTGTTCTAGGAAATGACACATTGGCTAATTCTGCACATTGTGCTGAGAGGAAACCGGAAGTGGGCCAGATTGGGTCTGAAGAAGAAATGGCTCATTGTTTGGCATTCTTTAAATACTAGAATAATTACTCAATTATGGGCACTTCCCATATATTTAAATAATGCAAATCCACAGGCCGTGGAGGAGATTAGATGGAGCTCCTGCTCATTCCCGTCTCTCTGGTTTAGGGATTGCAAAGGAAGAGACAAATGCCAAAATCCCTGACTGGGACCCCTCTGCAGGCTCGGGGACTGGAATGGGGACAGGGTGGGGTTATTCCCTGATGTTTTACCTTGTGGCTTTATGGCTTTAACTTTAGACACTTATTCGACCTGTGATCAGAAAGGCTGTTGTTTAGATTCTGAGTGTGGACGGAGAGCCTGACAGCGCTTTTCTCAAATGTGTAGCTGCTGCCAGTTTGGAGATTCAGGTTTTTCTCGTTTCCTAATCTTCCACTCCAAAGATGGGCAGGGTCTTCTGGAAAAGTCAGCTGCGTGGATAAGCCAGGCGATCTGTGTTTGGTCCATTTTAGTGCATTATTCTGCTGTGTGTCGGCTTCTCGGCACCAAGCGGTATTCTTGGAGTTGGTCATGGCTGTCGTATTGTAGGCGGACTCCATTTATACCTGAGTAATTAAAATTCAGATTTAAAAAAAAAAAAGTTAGACCAATTTCTCTCCCAAACTTAGAACACTCAGAACCACCCACTTCCTTCCTCTCCAAGTCTCCCCTCCCAAGGTTACATTTTTACCTCTTTTCCTTCCCAACCCATGGGTTATGTTCAACAAAATGCTAACGAGTAAACTGAAAATGTATTCCAGGCAAACCATAATTTTAGGAAGACACGGCTGCCATGAGCCAGCATACTGCAAGATGCTTCCTCCTGGCTGGATTCTCTGGTTCAGGATTATGACTCTGGTCCCCTGTGTATTTGGAAAAACAAGTTTCTTAAACTGCAGACCTCTGCCTTGTGAGCCAAGCCGAGCAGCTTGGAAGTCTCCCGCTTACAGAAACAAGAAGGAGGATTAATGCAACACAGAAAGGAGCAGCCTCTGGGTCATGAACCATTTTTTTTTTTTTTCCATTTGACAGCACTGGTGTTACAAATTATTCTCTTCTGTAGCATGAATGGAACAGTTTTGGAACACAGTTAACCTCGCTAGATCCTGGAGCAACAACCGGGCAAATCCACAAGATGGTTGTTATGAATCAGTGATTCTCAGCCAGGGACGGTTGTGGCCCCCAGGGGACACGTGGCAGTGTCTGGAGACGGTTTTGGAAGGAGGTTGTACTGGATCCAGGAAGTAGAAGCCAGGGAGGCTGCTCAACACCCCACAGTGCACAGGACGGCCCCACCACAGAGAGGGGTCCCACCCCACGTGTCACTAGTGCCAAGGCTGAGAATAGGTGTGACTTAGGATAACCTTTGTACAGCCTAGGCTTTATGGTGGGGAAACCAAGGCTCAGAGAATGTAAGTAATGAGTCCAGTGTGATCTGGCCACTGCTATAAAGCATCAGCCCTGAGACGGAAGCTCTGCGTTCCCATCTGACCTCTGTATTACTCAGCGTTCTCCAGAGAAACAGAACCAGTAGGAGATAGAGAGATAGATGAAGACATTCATTCTAAGGAATTTGCTGATGTGATTATGGAGGCTGACAAGTCCCAAGATCTGCAGTCAGCGAACTGGAAACCCAGGAGAGCCAATGGTGTAGCCAGTCCAAGGCCAATAGGCTCGAGCCTCAAGAAGAGCTGATGTTTCGGGCGCCTGGGTGGCTCAGTTGGTTAAGCGACTGCCTTCAGCTCAGGTCATGATCCCGGAGTCCCCGGGATCGAGTCCCACATGGGGCTCCCCGCTCAGCGGGGAGTCTGCTTCTCCCTCTGATCCTCTTCCCTCTCGTGCTCTCTATCTCTCATTCTCTCTCTCAAATAAATAAATAAAATCTTTAAAAAGAAAAAAAAGAAGAGCTGATGTTTCAGTTCAAGTCCAAAGGCAGGAAAAGTGATGTCCCAGCCCAGTGGTCAGGCAGGAGGAGTTCCCCCTTCCTCACAGACACTCATTCTTTCTGTATTATTCAGGCCCACAACGAATTGGATGAGACCCACCTACATCTGCTTTCCTCAGTCTGTTGATTCAAACGTTCGTCTCATCCAGAAGCAACTTCTCAGACACACCCAGAACAACGCTTGACCAAATATCTGGGCACCACATGGTCCAGTCAGGTCAACACAGAAATTAGCAATCATGTCTTCCGACTTTATAGCCAGCCGCTCGGTGTTTCTACAACTCTCTCTGCTCACAGAGTGGTTCATAAACGAGCAGTGGCAGCATCGTGGGGGAGCTCACTGAAACGCCCAGCCCAGAGCCGTTGGTGTGCGAAGCACCGTGTCACACACAAAAGGGGATGGTATTGGGGGGGTTGGGCATTTCACAATATTGATTCCAAGAGCCATCTGGGTACTATTTTCCTTAACTTCATAATCGATAAGGATTAATTTATCATTTAAGAGGTGCAAAGCCCAGGGTGCCTGGGTGGCTCAGTCGGTGAAGTGTCTGCCTTTGGCTCAGGTCATGATCCCAGGAGCCCTGGGATGGAATCCCGCATCCGGCTCCCTGCTCAGCGGAGAGTCTGCTTCTCCCTCTGCCTGCCACTACCCCTGCTTGTGCTCTCTCTCTCTCTCTCTCTGACAAATAAATAAATAAAATCTTCTTAAAAAAAAAAAAAAGAGGTGCCAAGCCCTACTCCGGCCACTGAGCGAAGTATGATCACAGCCACGTTCACACTTGCTCTGTGCGGTAAGCACGTTTAAGAGCTGGCTCTGTCACTCAACTTCAGGCCATGTCTCCGTCAAGTCCAGCCAGACTTACCTGGCATAGAAGAAGAAATGGGCAGAAAGCCAGTCCCAAGCCAGCTATGCTGTAAACAACGTGTGACTTTTGCCTTGTTTCCTATGCCACTCACCGCCTGGTGTCCCTGCCTAGAACTGGTCACATCATTTGCGGTCTGTGTTGTGCAGCGCACAACAGAAATGTGATCAGGAGGCGTGGTCGGGTGCGGGTCCTCTTCTGGGTCTCTGTGTCTTCCATGGCCGATGGGGCGAGGGGACTCTGGGAAGTCTCTTTTAAAAGAACATCGGTCCCAGGGCGCCTGGGCGGCTCAGTCGTTAAGCGTCTGCCTTCGGCTCAGGTCCTGGTCCCAGGGTCCTGGGATCGAGCCCCGCATCGGGCTCCCTGCTCCGCAGGAAGCCTGCTTCTCCCTCCCCCTCTCCCCCTGCTTGCGTTCCCTCTCTCCGTGTGTGTGTCTCTCTGTGTCATATAAATAAATAAATAAATCTGTAAAAAATTTTTTTTTAAATAAAAGAAAAAAACATCGATCCCATTCATGAGACTCTGGCACCATGACCTACGTACCTCCCAAAGACCCCACCTCCTGATGCCATCACACTGAGGACTAGGATTCCAACATACGAATCCGGGAAGCACACAAACATTCAGACCAGAGCAGATGCCTCGTTTAAAAAAAGAAGAAGAAGAATTTCAAGGTGGCGACAGTAGAGCATTAAATCGAGCACAAGTCTTCCGGAGCGCAGGGCCCTGTCCATACCATTGACTTCTAGTTGCTGCGTGTTTTGAACATTCTGCAGGGACAGCAATTTTCAGTGATAGCACAGCAGATCGTTTGGGGGGAAAAGACCCTGTTCCTGCAAATCAAACCACTTGTTCCCCAAGGCTTCTCTGCCAGGCCAATTACCTCCCCGAAGTCAGCATGACGTTGCTGGCAGGAGGAACCTCCACTGTGTCTCTCTCTGTCAAATAAATAAATAAAATCTTAAAAAAAAAGATATGTTCAAGTCCTATGCCTGATGCCTGTGAACGTGCCGTTATTCAGAAATAGGGTCAGATGTAATTAGTTAAATTAAGATGAAGTCACACCAGTGTAGGGTGAACATTTAACCCAATATAACTGGTGTCCTTTGAGGAAGAGAAAAGACACGGACACACAGAGAGAGAGCCATGTGATGAAGGAGGCAGAGACTGGAGTGACGCATCTACAAGGCAATGAATGCCAAAGATTGCCAGCAACACCAGAAGCGGGGAGAAAGACACCGAAGAGATGCTCCCCTAGAGCCTTCAGAGGGAGGGAATGTGACCCTGCCAATACCTTGATTTCAGGCTGCTAGCCTCCAGAACAGTGAGAGAGGAAACTGTTGATTGCTTCAAGCCACCCAGTCTATGGGACTTCGTTACTGCAGCCCCAGGAAACTAATATGCCTACAAATTTGTCTCCAGGCTCCTGCTGTCGTTTGGGGGGAGGGGTAGGAATCTATAGAAATCCGTCCACGGAGTCCCAACCAATGCCAAGAAATCCCAGAAAACAGAAACCCACCTTGACAGCCCCCCAAAATCCTACCAAACCCAGGAGCTCCAGGTATGTCACGCTTGACTCCAAGACCCCATTCCATAAACAGAAATGGCCGGCATGCCATGCAGACCAGAAGCCAGCCAGAAATACCCGTATTTGCCGTGTGCTGCCCCAAGTCCACAAGTACTTTGAACCCCTGGGTATCCAACCTGTAGATAAGAGAAGTGTCTCTTCGTGAAAACATTCGGCTAATCCTGAAGTAGGAGTGAGGGAATCAGAATTTGAATGAAGCCCCCACCCACCCCCATGGGTGGACTGGATCCTGGCACTGAGCTTCAAGGGCTGCTAAGATCACAAAAAGATAACCAGCCAGACTGGATGCACTTCCGTGGAAGAACACACCACCTAGGACGCAGTCTCGCCCAAAAGTCAAACCTGAATCGGATCAAAGCCTGCAGATCTGATTACCAGCTTCCAGGAAATATAGACATCACAGGACCATATTAACATCTTGGGGATGCTATCAGCAAAATCCCAGTTGGGAAACTCTACCCAACCAATGCCCTTCTTTCTTCAAGAAATACACTTCTAGGGGGACAAAAGAGATGGAAAGGGAACCTGTAGATGAAAAAGAGCCTAGGGGGCACCTGGGTGGCTCAGATGGTTGGGCGTCTGCCTTCGGCTCAGGTCACGATCCCAGGGTCCGAGGATCGAGTCCCGCATCGGGATCCTTGCTCAGCAGGGAGTCTGCTTCTCCCTCTCCCTCTGCCTCTCCCCCTGCTTGTTCTCTCTCTGTCTCTCTCGCAAGTGAATAAATAAAATCTTTTAAAAAAAGAAAAGAAAGAAAAAGAGTCTATAGACACATAGCAACCAGTACCATGGTATGGGCTATATTCGAATCCTGATTAATAAACCAGCCGGAGGGGCACCTGGGTGGCTCAGTCGGTTAAGCGTCTGCCTTTGGCTCAGGTCATGATCCCAGGGTCCTGGGATTGAGCCCCGTGTTGGGCTCCCTGCTCAGTGGGGAGTCTGTTTCTGCCTCTGCCCCTCCCCTCCACTCGCATTCTCTCTCTGGCTCTCTCTCTCAAATAAATAAATAAAATCTTTAAAAAATAAGTAAATAAACCAACTGGAAAAAACATCCGCGATATTTATGAGGCAGCCAGAAATGAGAACACTCCTTGAGAACTGATGGTATTAAGGAATTCTTTTTTTAAATTTATGTTGGATAATGATATTTCAGTTGTTTTTTTTTTTTTAAATAGTCCATACATTTTAGAAATGCATTTGGAAAGAATTATGGGAAATGTGATATATCTAGGATTTGTTTAAACATAATAAGGGTGATGGAGAGCAGGAGTGAGTGGATTTGAAACAAGGTCATCGTGAGTTGATAACTGGTGAAGCTGGTGATGGGTCAAGGGGGTTCATTATGCTGTTCTCTGTCACGTGTATATGCTTAAAATTTCCATCATAACAAAAAGATGTTTTAATTAATTCCATTAGAACCTCATAAAAACAGCCAAGGCAATAGAATCTGAATTTTGGATGTTGGCTTAGTTTTCTCTAGCTGCTATAAAAATTATTGTAAACATCGTGACTTGAAAGAACAGAAACTTACTATCTTACAGTTCTGAAAGTCAGAAGTCCGGAATGGGTCTCTTGTGCTAAAATTAAGGTTCGTTCCTTCTGGGGGCTTCAGGAAGGTTCTGTTTCCTTAGCCTTTCCAGCATCTAGAGGCTGCCTGTATTCCTTGCCTCATGGCCCCTTCCAGCAACTGGGTCCCCCTTCCACCCCCAACTTAACATTTCACCCCTCCTTCCCTGACACTGACCTCCTGCTTCCTTCATATGAGGACCCGTGTGACTCCACTGGGGTCACCCGGAGAATCCAAAATAATCTTCCCCTCTCGAAATCATTAATTTAACCACATCTGCAAAGTCCCATATGCCATGTAAAGAAACATAGATTTGGGGAATTCGGATGTGTCTGGACATCTTTCGGTGGCCGTTCTTCTGCCCTCCACAGATGTGATTCAGACCGGGTATTTCACATTGACCGAGACGTACATTTTTTCATTCAAAACCGAAACACCTTATTATGGTCCCTGCATACCTCAACAGGGGTGAATTTACTTCCCAGGAATATTCGGCGATATCTGGAGACATTTTTGATTGTCAACACGTGGAGTGGGATGGGTGCTACGGGAATCTAGTGAGTAGAGGCCACGGATTGTAGTGCGGAGGTTGAGAAATTCTGGGCAAGAAGCAACGGAAGGAAAAGAGCATCTCATGTTCTCTCTTGCGTATCTACAAAGGTAATCGATAAATATTTGTTGAGTGAATAATTAGCCTGCTCATCATATACGTCACACCTTGTCAGTAAAATGACCTCAGATTTGGTGACCGCAGCTCAGACAGGGCCATGTGAGATACTAAAAATTGAATGTAATTTGGAATATCCAAAAAAGTACGCGTTCCTGCTGAAATAACAAAAAGAGAGGTGCCCGGCTTGATGTGCCTCTAGGGAAGAAAACACCCCCAGCTCTTAAGCAATCCTGCCCTAAAATCCAAACCCAGTCTGATCAAAGCCTCTAGAAAGATTCCATGGATTCCCAAGGTCTTATACGCAGATAAAAGGGTATTTACACATCTTAGGATTCCTCGAGTGCAAAGGTCTTTAGAGCTAGAGAGAAAAGTACATATGGTGAGAACCACGTAAATGCAAAATCCAGTCAAGGGATGAAGCTTAAAACTAAGGGACAGGGGGGCGCCTGGCTGGCTCAGTCCATGGAGCGTGTGACTCTTGATCACGGGGTCGTGAGTTTAAGCCCCACGTGGGGTGTATAGGTTACTTAAAAATAAAGTCTTAAAAAAAAGGAAAAAACTAAGGGTCAGGGTCTTGAGACCACCTCCCATGAAACACAGCATCGTGGACACAGCAATCATTAATAGGCTTCAAGTGTTCCATTAGGGTCACTGACAAGAATCTAGCCAGGGGCCAGCCCAAACCTTGGATGTGTGTGCAGGCTCGGTCATGGGGTGGTTAACTCTTGGCTGTAATGGGGATGAATCTCTGAGCTCGAGAATTTAGGAAAAGTACAGAAATTTAAGAGAAGCAAAACTATGGGTTTCATATTTGGGGTGAAGGAAGAATCTGTGCATATTTGATATCTTATGCATTTGAAAAGGTTCAAAGATGTTCTGAGCTTTGGAAACCACTGTAAGATGCATAATTAGGTAATTAATCTAAACTTGTCATTTTAGTTGAAAACTAATTTTATCTACACTATTGGAACCTTTTTTTTCTTTTTCAGTACTGGAACATTTTTAAGAAAACTTGAAAAAAGAAAAATGAATGTTCCATAGTGTAGTGGTTATCACGTCTGCTTTACACGCGGAAGGACCAGGTTCGAGCCCCAGTGGAACCATAGGTGGGAAGTTCCTTTTCTCCGGGGCGCCTGGGTGGCTCAGTCTGTTGGGCATCTGCCTTCGGCTCAGGTCACGATCCTGGGGTCCTGCGATCGAGCCCCGCCTCGGGCTCCCTGCTCAGCGGGGAGCCTGCTTCTCCCTCTGCCTGCCGCTCCCCCCATTCGTGCTCTCTCTCAAATAGATAAATAAAATCTTAAAAAAAAAAAAGAAGGAAAACCTAAGCTTCACTATATGTTTCATTCATTAGACTTAAAAGTTATTTGCATACTTGGAAATGTATTTGTTAATTGAGACAGATGAAGTGATTAAAAAGGGAACTGCCGTACACTAGGTCATGTGGGGTGTTTTGGGCCTTTTTTTGTTTTTGTTTTTTTAAGATTTTATTTTTAAGTCATTTCTACGCCCAGTGTGGGGCTCAAACTCACAACCCCGAGATCAAGAGTCGCACGCTCCACCGACAGAGCCAGCCTGGCGCCCCACACTAAATTTTAAATGTGCTTGCAAATTCGTGACAGTATTTAATGAACTAAGTTCACAAGTAGGATCAAGTATTTTCCAGAGGTCCCTTAAAAGTGGTTGCTACTATTTGCTGGACTTAAAAATGAATTAAGAAAAAGAATAATAAAGTTTCTAGGCTGAACTTAAAAGGTTAAGGTAAACAAGGCATTTGAACCTGTAACTCAAATAAATTGACTATCAAATCTGTGAAAATGAATAAATCTTTTTTTGCACACAACACACCGCTTTTGGGGGCTCTAATCACCACTTCTGAAGAGCTGTACAATGTACAAACTACAAATTACTCTGCTTACATTTAAAAAAGCACAAGTCCATCTTTGCAAGCCTATGGCAATAATATGAGCAAATACCAATATTGTTTACTAAATAAATTCCACCCAAACTCTCAGGAACCTTACTCAGCCCTCCAGATCCGGCTGAGAGCTGATAAGGTCTGATGTGAGTCAGGTTGCATTCCTCCTGATGTGCTTGTGTTTCTGTTCTTTTGAATAATCTAAATCCAATATTCTGCCCTTGCCATGTTCTCATCTATTATAGGTGTGTGTGTGTGTGTGTGTGTGTGTGTGTGTGTGTGTGCGTGTGAGAGAGAGAGAGAGAGAGAGGGACGGAGGGAGAGAGATTGGCTGTCATCTGAATAAATTATTTCACCCCTAGCCAGCTGGTTTAGGTTCCTCATAAAGGACCAGCTTAGCTTTGTACTACTATTTCACTGTGGTCTGATTGTGCCCAAGCATACTGAGAGTCATACCCTGTGGTCCACAGGGCAGAACCATCACACCTCACTCCACACCGACGGAATCAGGATCTGCTTCTTAACAAGATCCCCCGGCGAGTCCCATGCCGGTGACAGTCTTGGAAACAGCCGCCTAGAGAAGAATCCAAAATAGCTGATGCTGTGATGTTGCCTTGCTTGAGTTTCTGCTCAACAGAGTACACGGTAGCATTTGTCTTAGTTATTTATTTTTTTTACAGTCTCTTTTTATTTTTATTTTTTTAGATGTCGAAGGTGATATCTTTATTTTTTTAATTGTTTTTGATCTAAATTCAATTAATTCACATATAGAGTATTACTGGTTTCAGAGGTAGAGGTCAGTGGTTTGTCAGTTATTCGTCACTAACACTCAGTGCTCATTCCATCACATGCCGTCCTTGATGTCCACCACCCAGTAGCATTTGCTTTAAATGAAAATTTAAATTTTCTGTAAATTTCGTCTATCAACCACTCAATTATGTGTATATTTGTTATTGAGTTAATGCAAATGGCGCTTGGGTGTTGGAACGTGAGGTTCCATAGGAGGCTCCGGTGAGATGGAAGGAGGCAGGAGGTTTCTGCTGTAATCAGTGGGGCCCTCAGGCTTCAGGAAGTGTGCTAAGCTCCAGCCAACTCCAGTCCTATCACCCTAGATAAAGTTCCGGGTGGATTAAAGGTCACACATGCATTTCTGTTCCTTATATCAGGAGGAGGGAGTCTGTTTACCCTCTTACTTCGACCAGCGTAACTGGGTGGAAGTGACGGGCTCGGCCTTCCATTCCCAGGCTGAAGAGAAGGGGGCCCTTCCACTTTCTCGCTCTTGGAAGCCAGCCACCATGTAAGGGGTCTGATTACTCTGAGACAGCTATGCTGCAAGGCCGCCCAAGATAGCTGTGTGGCAAGGAACACTGAGGAGCCAACTGTCTTAAGTTTAAGGCTTCTCGAACCTTCCATCTTGGCCAGCAGGAATGCAGCTGAGGCCACATGCCGCAGAGCTGAGCCCTGCCTGACCCACAGAATCATGAACACACCCTAAAATATTGTCGTTGAAGCCATTCATTTTGGAGGTCATTTGTCACCTCCATTGATAAATATCTATGACAAACGCTCCCGCCTGCACACCAGCCACCTACTCCCTGTTGCCCGCAGAATAAGCCTGCCAGAGCTGAGAGGGGTTCCTCCGGCTCAAGCGGGGACAGAAGGGAGGAAACAATGAAGGCTGAGAGAGGGAAGACGAGCTGAGAAACAGAACGTGAGCACATGCAGAAGAAATTGGGGCCTGCCTTCATTTCCCAGACGCGACCAAGCGGCGGGGCCCCGCGACGGGTCTCCTCCCGCCCATCCTTGTTGAAGCGTCGCTCGCTGCAGGTTAAGTGCGTAAGCCCTAAGTGTGAACCTCAGTGAATGTTTACGAAGTGAACGCAGCCGCCGAGTCAGCCCTTGAGACGCCCTGTCCTGGGACCGTCCCTCCGGGTGACCAGCCTCCTGATTCCTAGCAGCGTGAATTGTCCGGTCATGAGGATGCGTTCCATGTGTACTTTTTCGTGTCTGGTTTCTTCTTCTCAACTTCACGTTTGTGGGATTCATTCCTGCTGTCGTACGTAGTCGTGGTTCATTCGATCTCGGCGAGGGTGAGCCTCTCGGCCGGATTCATTGCAACGTGTTTGTGTGTGGGCTGATTCTACCTAAGCCAAGGGCCAGCAAACCTTTTTCTGTACGTGGTCAGAGTGTGAATCTTCTAGTCATCGCGGGTCGGAGGTCTGTCCCGACTACTCGTCTCTGCCCTTGTAGCTTGAAAGCAGCCACATTACGTGGTTACAGAACCTGTAAATGGATGCATAAGACTGCCTTTATTGCTGCTGAAATTTGAATTTCATATGGCTGAGTGTACGTTTAGCCTTTTAAGAAACTGCCAAAATGTTTCCTCCAGTGGCCGTACCATTTCACATTCCTACCACTAATGTAGGAAGGGTCAGGGTTGGGGCGCCTGGGTGGCGCGCAGTGGGTTAAGTGTCGGACTCTTAGTTTCCGGCTCAGGTGGTGATCTCAGGGTTGTGAGGTGGAGCCCCGAGTGGGTCTCCACACTCAGCGCCGAGTCTGCTTCCCTCCCTTTGCCCCTTCCCCAGCACATCTTCTCCTCTCTCTCTCTCAAATAAATACACAAAATCTTAAAAAGAAAGAAAGAAAGAAAAAGGAATGGCCAGGTTTCTCCACATCCTCATCAGCATTTGGTGTTGTCACTGTGGTTGCTTTTTTTTTTTTTTTTTTTAGATTTTAGCCTCTCTGATGGATGTGCAATAATATCTCATTGTGGTTTTGATTTGTATTTCCCAAATGGCTAGTGACAGTGAGCCCTTTTTCATCTGTTGCCATCTGTATATCCCCTTCAGCGAAATAGCTCTTCCTATCCTTTGCCTAGTTTTTAATTGGATTGCTTGGCTTTTACTGGTGAGTTTGACAATTTGGTCACCTGTAGAGAAGGCTTTGGGTTGCCTACCCAGCATCGACCTACTCTCCTTTCCACCTGACAAAATCCAAATACTGTTGAGGTATCCACCCCTGAACTGCACAGCAGGTCTCTCGAAGGGAAAGCCAACTCTTTCTCTTGCTCTGAGAATCAACTCAGCCTGAGTAACCTTATTATCTTCGGCCTTGTTAGGCCTGTTTTCAGGAAAAGCAGGGTGACTCTATTCTCGCCATGTGACGGGGAGTGGGATGGGAAGGCTTCCTGGAGAAGTCTCCTCGCTTTTTCAGAAAGAGTCATAGGACAGTATTATTTATCTCTTCCTCTTGACATTGTCAGGTTTGGTTGAGGTACCCGGAACTGCTCCAAATGTCTTGCTCCCAACATGTTGATCAGACGAGGATAGTAGAGAAGAGAAATGGAGAAGTCTAGGTCCATAATGACACCTTGAAGCTGAGGATTCAACCAACCTTGAAGACAGCTACATCTGGGCTTGCCAGAAGAGCTCTAGGTTTCCTTACTGTCTGATCCAGCTGCGTCATGGTTTCCGACACTTACAGCCCAGAACATTCTAACTCACAGAAACGCCTGCCCTCTTGCATGTGGTTATTGTCGAGCATCTTAGTTCCACTTTTTTTAAACCAACCCACAAATACACCCTGCGCCAGTTAGTTACTATGACTGTTGTTTTTCTTGAGCTAACGGGGCATACACAGAAGCTGACATACAATTAGTCAATACACACATGGAACATTTACAAATACAGACCTGTATTCGTAAAAGTATACAAAGCAAGTCTGAACACGTCCCCAAAATGTCAATATCAAATAGACCATTCTTGTGGAGGGAAAGACAAGCCACCGTCCAAAAGAGAAGACATTTGCAAAGTGCAAAACCATTCACTGT
Source organism: Callorhinus ursinus (assembly GCF_003265705.2). Lineage (NCBI taxonomy): Eukaryota > Metazoa > Chordata > Mammalia > Carnivora > Otariidae > Callorhinus > Callorhinus ursinus. The sequence goes on from NW_027397078.1 coordinate 37,231,027, forward strand.
GCTAGATGCCTTTCCTGGGCCCCTGGCCGTTTCCCACCGATCCCCACTTTGCACTGTGCCTGCGAGGCTGGCCCGTACAAACTGGGGTTCTCGTTCCCTCTGGTTTCCAGGTGGAGCCTCTGGGGGACATCGGGAGGCAAGTGGTGTGAGCTTCTTGCCCTAGTTCCGGCCCTGTGGGGAAAGCTGGCCGTATCCCTCCACCGAAGCTTAGCTCCTGTTAGTACGGTCACCTTTCCCCAGGCTCTGCACATTCCTGTCCAGTCAGAAACCGCAAAATCTGACATTTTACCCTCCCGCAAGCTAAAGAGTCAGCCTGCCCCTGTTTCAGGTACATATCTTTTTTTTTTTTTTCCTTCATGCGCTTATCTTGACCGAAAGCACCAGAGCCCTGGTCAGAGACACAGACTTCAATCCAGCAAAAAGCAGCAAGCAGAGCACTCTCTTGAGTTGGTACCAGCTCCCCAATTCCCACAGGGTGACGTGCACCTGCACGTGGTGGTGGTGGTGGTTGGGGGGGGGGGCGCATCACAAGAGAGGAATCCTGGGTTAGGAAACCGAGCTGTTATCAGGCTACTCCCATCCTCCCCTCCAGAGAGATGACCCTATCTGGAATGCAAGCAAAACTCGCCGGGGGCCACACTGGAAGGTAAGCAAAGGTCTCAGGACGGCAGGAGAAGGCTTCAGGATCCTGGAATGTCTCCGGGGAGGGCGACGTTCTTCTCTATCTTTATTACATCCACTATCTCCCGCTCTGAAGGCTGGCTGCTCTCCAATCATCCTTGAACAAGCTCGCCAGTGCCCTTTGCTCGACAGAGCTGGACTTTGTGGAAACACCAGAAATCCAGGGAGAATTGTTGGCCAATGTTTGCCTGGCCGCCTCAGGCCTGAGGTGGTGAGCATGCCCACTGTCGCCCGCCTGGTGTGGCGCCCTACCCCTCATCTGTTGCCCCCAACCTGTCCATGCTTTTGTAAATAGTCCCTTCATTGAGCTCTCCTTAAATTACTGGGTTTGCGCATTGCAGACTACGTGCTTCTTGTAGAGACCCCGTGCGAATCAGAAATAGGTATGAAACATATACAAATCATTAAGAAAAAGACAAACAACCCAAGTGGATAATAAGCAAAGGCTGTGGTTAGGAAATTCACAAAAGACAAAACCTGCTGGCCAATGACTGTGAAAAGATGCTTAACCTGGAAGATTCTCAAAGCTACATGTCCTACCACGCAGGGGAGGTGAAGAAATGGGACTCTCACTCAAGACTGGCTGACCTGGGACGCCTGGCTGGCTCGGTTGGAAGAGCGTGCGACTCTTGATCTTGGGGTTGTGAGTTCAAGCCCCACGTTGGGTGTAGAGATTACCTAAATAAATAAATAAACTTAAATAGAAAGGGGGGGCGCCTGGGTGGCTCAGTCGTTAAGCATCTGCCTTCGGCTCCGGTCATGATCCCTGGGTCCTGGGATCGAGCCCCGCATCGGGCTCCCTGCTCGGCGGGAAGCCTGCTTCTCCCTCTCCCGCTCCCCCTGCTTGTGTTCCCTCTCTTGCCGTGTCTCCCTCCGTCAAATAAATAAATAAAATCTCAAAAAAAAAAAAAAAAAGACTGGCTGACCTGGAAACTGCAGTCATTTGGCAGTGCAATTCAGCAGTACCTAGTAGATAGAGCTGAAGAGGCTCACACCTTTGAATCGGCCCTTCTTCTTCGAATGCCAAACTCCTCAGCTCAGTACGTTCGAGCCTTCTCTGGGCCTCTAGAGAAACTCATGAGCACCTGCCCCATCACAAAAGCAGCGATTCTCAATAATTAGAAACAACCTAAATGCTTATCAATAGGGGAATGTGTTAATGCATTCTATTTATAAATGATAATATCTTAGAGCAGTTAAAATTAACTGGGTCTATATCAACATGAGTAAATCTCGAAATCATAACTTTTTTTTTTAAAAGATTTTATTTATTTATTTGACAGAGAGAGAGCACAAGCAGGGGGAGCGGCAGGCAAAGGGAGAGGGAGAACTAGACTCCCCGCCGAGCAGGGAGCCCGATGCAGGACTCGATCCCAGGACCCCAGGATCATGACCTGAGCCGAAGGCAGACACCCAGCTGACTGAGCCACCCAGGCGCCCCTCGAAATCATAATGTTAAGTGAATAAAGGATATACCCTCGTGATTACGTTTATGTGTAGAATTTTAAAACTCAGAACACTACTATGTTGTTTATGAAACATACTTTTGTAATTAAAGTGTAAGACCCAGGATAGGAAAAATGAACACCAACTTCACACTAGAGGTGACTATTGGGATAGAAGGAAAGAAATTAACTGGACAGAGGTACCTTCAACTCTACCTGTAAACTTTTCTTTCTTAAAAATATCTGAGGCAGGGGCACCCTGCTGGCTCAGTCGGTGGAGCATGCGACTCTTCATCTCAGGGTTGTGAGCTCAAGCTCCACGCTGGGTGTGGAGATTACTTAAAAATAAAATGTTTAAAAAATATATCTGGAGAAAAGATGGCAAAAATTAACATGTATCAAATTTGAGCAGTGACTAATTGGGTGACCGTTCTTTTTCCATGTATATTTTGTACATAGGAAATCTTTTATAATTTAAAGATGGTTAAAACAGCCTAAATGACCAATTTAAGTCAGTTACGCAAGGCACAATGTGTCCACAGGCTGGAACACCATGCAAACTTTAAAAAACCACCATAGCGAGGGTTTTAGGGAAACAGGGAAATGCTCAAGAGACATTTATATGAAAGGGTAGATTACAAAACAATCGCATGGGTGGGCACATGTTATTCAAAAACCTGTACCTTCCTCTTTTCGTCACATGTCTATAAACATGAAGATGAATGCCAGATTGTCAATTTTGGCTGTATCCGAGGAGTGTGACTATAGAGTACCTGTGTTTTCTCCTACATATCAATTTTTACAGTGACTACATAGTTGTTTTATTATACAAATAAACAATTTAATGAACAATTTTTTTTTTGTGCAAGTAACACATCAAAATGAACAACCGAACAATTAGCAGCGTTCAATTTCAGACCAAATACCTTGAGAGCATTTTTGCTATTTGTTGTGCTTATGCCGCCCTCTCGTGGAGTAATGGAAGAACGCTTATGAATGTTGAGTAATTTATAAAATCCCAAAGTGTTCTTTACATAGTAACAGAGACACTGTATATAACTTTATTACCAAAAATTGATACATGCTCCTTACAGAAAATTTAGAGCACCCAGAAAGGTACAAAGAAAGGGAAAAAATCACACAGACTCTCGCTTCACCATTGGCTCAGGATTCTGAATCCCCAGGCAGGGGAGATACAAAGATGAGGGTATAAAGTCTACTTTCCTGCTACTTGGGGTGATAACCTTGAACTTGATTTTGGTATTTGACTCTTGCTTTGTTTACCTATCACCAGGCCTCTTCTTTTTTGCAAATACCTAGCAATTTGACTCCCATTCAGATACTTTGGTTGCTTCGAGTTCTTGGTTTTGTTTTTTTGGTTTTGTTTCATTTTGGTTTTTATTTTTCTATGATAAAAAAATGTTGCGATAAATATCATATATATATAATCTTGGTGAAGTGATGTAAATATTTCTATAGTGTAAATTCCAAACAGGTCTTGCTCTATGGTTACATGCATTTATACATTTCATGGATATTGTCAAATTGTCCTTCAGAAAGTTGAATCCCTTTGTGCTTTCAACAAGGTATGAGTACTCACTTCCCAATCGACCATCCTCAACACCACCGGGTATCACTCAACTTCTTCAATTAACTTCTGGCAATTTGCAAGGTAAGAAATTCTATTCCATTATCGTTTTGGCTCGCATGTGTTTTATTACCATGTCTTTTATTATTATAACTGTAGAGGTACAACCGTTTTCTCCTGTTGGTGACTTAGGTTTCTTTGTACCCTTTTGTTTAGTTCGTCTTTTTTTTCTGTTGGGTTTTTCATTTGCTTTTCTTCATCTTTTTTTTTTTTGACTTGATTTTGAGCTCTGCGTAAATTAAGTAAATCAGCCCTTTGTCATGTATGTTGCAAATATGTTTTTCTCAAATGTCATTTTATTTATTATTTTTAAACTTTTTTTAATAAGGATTTTTTTTTTAAATTTATTTGACACAGAGAGAGACAGCGAGAGAGAGAACACAAGCAGGGGGAGTGGGAGAGGGAGAAGCAGGCTTCCCGCGGAGCAGGGAGCCCGATGCGGGGCTCGATCCCAGGACCCTGGGCTCGTGACCTGAGCCGAAGGCAGACGCCTAACGACTGAGCCACCCAGGCGCCCCTCAAATGTCATTTTGTAAATTCTTTCTTTCCCTTCCTTCTCTTCTTTCTTCCCTCCTTCCTTCCCTCCTTTCTTTCCTGTGCAGAGATTTTACATCATCACATAGAAAAATTTGTAGATTCTTCCTTTTCAGTTTCTGGCGAAAGATCATTTAAAATAAGACATTTTAGGGGCTCCCGGCTGGCTTAGTCGGCAGAGCAAGCAACTCTTGATCTCGGGATTGTAGTCTCCAGCCCCATATTGGGTGTGGGGATTACTTGAAAATAAAAATCTTTAAAAAAAAAAAAGACATTTTAAATAACGGACAACAAGTATAGGGAAGCTACAGGGTATGGTTGGAAGAAGTGGTTGCAGTGGGCAGAGATGGAGACGGAGCGGGGCCGTGGCCTGAGAACTCAAAATAAACGAGTCAGCAGTAGGTTTGGTCATCGCCTGAGAAGCCAACGTGGACAGATGCCTAGGGCTGTGTTTAGAGGACTCTGGGAACTCAGGAGGTGCGCAAAGTCATGGGCATGGGGAGGGAGCACACCTGGGAGATGCTGCTGCCCAGTGGGCCTTTCTCCCTGGGCCAGAGGGCCAGTGGGTGGGCAGTGATACCCCTCGCATTATGTTGAAAGTAGTCCGTGGATATTGTAAAAAAAGAAAATCTGGTCACGGCATGGAGTATGAAAAAAAAAAACCACATATGATTTCACCATAGTTAATATTTTAGCCCATTTCCTCCCCATCTGTTTTCAGCTCATATTTTTAAAATTGGACTCATACTATGTATGCATTTTCAGTTTTGTTATTCTTTGCTCTGTATTTTTCCCAACCTTTTATTATGAGCATTTCCAAATATTCAACAAGATTGAAAAAATTTTACAGCTAACACACGAATACTTACCACCTAGATTCTATCTTTGCCATTTTACTAGAGTTCCTTTTTCAGATATCTATCCCCGCGTCCATCCCTGTCTCTGTCATCAGTCCATCTGATTCTTTGATACATTTCACAGTAAACTGCACACATTTGTGAGCACGTCTCTCTAAGTATGTCGCCAAGCATGCCACTAACTAGTGATCCGTATTTGTTAACGGTGGTTTTCTTTGCAATAAACGTGATGCATAGTGAATTGCGCCAATCTTTGTATGTGTGGATTTTCCCTTTTTTTTTTCTCATTCACTATTTATCATAAGTTTTTGCTTAGAATCACATTAAGTCAACCAATTAAACCAGGAAGGCTGAACAACTTTGCACGATACAGTCTCCCCCACTCCGGGAGTGTGGCACGTCTCATGTCTTCTCATTGGCTCTTGGGAAAGCTAAGGAATTTTCAGACAGGCTCAGGCACTTTTTACGTCAAGCTTACTGCTAGGTATTTGAGAGTTTGTTGCTTTTGTGAAAGGACTTCGTTTCAATTCTAATTTCCAAAGGGCTATTGTAGGTACATAGAAAGGTGGTTGATTTTTGTGTATTTTGTATCCAGCAGCATAACGGAAGTTTCTGCTGGGTTGGAATAGCTTTTTCAGGCGTAATCTTGGGCTTTTTTAGGTATAGGATCAAGTTAGCCGAGCAATGATTTATGCACCCCTCTCAGATAATTTACCTCATTTCTCTGTCTCTGATTTATGTCACCCTGGCTAGGCCTTCCAGAACAATCTTACGCAACAGTGGTAATGACGAGTTTTCGAGTCTTGTTCCTCATTTTCAGGGAATTCTTCCAGTGCAGCCATTCACAAGGAGGGACTCCAGCGTCAGCGGAGGGGTGCTTTGCTGGGGCCGAGTTGGAGCACGGGTGGTTTGAAGACGCCCCACAGGTGATTCTGAAAAGCAGCAGCTCCCCCAGGTTAGGTAAAACCACATTCATGTTTCACCAAAGATTTAAGTGTTCATTTAAAATAGGTACTGTTGGGACGCCTGGGTGGCTTGTCTGCTTTCTGCTTGGGTCATGATCTCAGGGCATTGGGGGGGAAGGGGGGGAGTCCCTACTCAGCGGGGAGTCTGCTTCTCCCTCTGCCTGCCCCTTCCCCTGCTTGTGCTCTCTCTCTGACAAATAAATACATAAAATCTTTTTAAAAATCTTAAAAAATAAAACAAATATCATCAAATGAAGTGTCTTTTGTTTCTTAGCTTACAAACAGTGTTTATCAGAAATTCATGGTGTGATGGTGTGAATCTTTCAGATAAATAGAACCATTTTAGAACCATAAGTAGACCCACATACCATACAATTCACGCATTTGAAGTGTTCAAGTTAATGATTTTTAGTATATTCACGGGGTTAAGCATCACCACAACGGTTTTAGAACATTTCCATCCCCACGAAAAGAACCCCCGCCCCAGCCCCTGACAGCCACCAGCCTCCTCTCCCTCTCCACGCCTGCTCTGGAGATTTCGTGCCACCGCAGTCAGATCCTGTATGGTCTTTTGTATCTGGCTTCTTTCACTTAACATCATGTTTTCAAGGTTCGGCCACGTGGTGGTAGGAGAAAAACAGTCTTTTCCTGATTTCTTTCCACCAAGTTCACGGGGCTCAGCGACGGGATGGCACTGACAGTGTGGCGGGCTACGAGTACCCTGGTGGCCGTGGCCTTCCCCATTCCTGGTCCCGCGGGGTCCTCGCGGAGCCCCATTCACAGCCGGGGCCCGGTGACTTTACAGGATTTCTTGCCCACGCTTTTGTCTGGAATCTATAAATACGTCCTCTACCTACAGTGCATGGTTTGCTCGCGGCTCCCGCACAGTAGCCACGAGATAGAAGGCTTCGGGTGGATTTATCAGCCAAGATCTGCGAAGTCTAGCTGTGGATAGCCTCAGTCGCCCCCCCCCGATGGCTCTGCTGCCCAAGGGCCATGCGTGGCTGTCACCTCTCGTCAGCGCACTTGCTGGTCCTCTCTTTCCCACCAGGCCCCAAATCCGGGCACTGCTGCGACCTTCAGCTCTTTCCCCTCGGCTCCTGCCGCCGCCTCTCCCGTGCGGTGCTGTCCCACCCTGGAGGCAGCCTCTGGGCCCCAGCCCTGCCCACCGCGGCCCCCGGCGTCCCCCGCCGCCGCCTCCCGCAGGCCGGCCCCCGGCCCCCGGCCGTGCACCGGCTCTCTCCCCGCCGCTGGAAACCTTCCCTCCCACTCGGCCCCTCGCCCCTTCCCCGGCTGACGGGCACTGCTTCCCCGGGCGGCCCTCCCCGGAGCCCTTTCCAGCCGGCGGCGGTCGCCCGCGGCCCGCTCCAGGGCCCCTTCGGCGGTCTCTGTCTCCCCCTGGTGGCCCCTATCGGGCCGAACTCGCTTGCTGGCCTATACTGTCCTCCCCAGGCTACAAAGCCTGACCCTGTCTTCCTCACCACCGCGCTCCCAGCCCCTCATGTGGTCACTCGGTCGGCTCGCAAGAAGTATTTCTTTAGTCTGCGTTGCTCGACCTTGAGCTAGTGACACAGGGGGGCCCGATGATCCTCCCGGGGCGTGGGGGAGGGTTGTGGGGGAGGTGGGCAGGGAGGAGTGCTGTCCTGTGCACTGCAGGACGTTTAACAGCATCCCTGGCTTCTACCAACCAGAGGCCAGTAGTCCCCATGTGATCAGGACAACCCGAAGTGTCCCCAGGCATCACAACTGTGCCCCTGAGGGCCAAATGCACGCCAGGCTGAGATTCCCTTTTTTTTTTTTATTAAGATTTTATTTATTCATGAGAGACAGAGAGAGAGAGAGAGAGAGAGAGAGAGGCAGAGGGAGAAGCAGGCTCCCAAGGAGCAGGGAGCCTGATGCGGGACTTGATCCCAGG
>NW_027397078.1:37239471-37337417 GCF_003265705.2 Callorhinus ursinus
TGCAGTTGCATTGCTGGCTACCAGAAGCTTGTAACAAAAGCCCCTTCTCCACTGTGGCCAGAAGGACCTTTGCAAAACGCTAATCTGGCCATGAGGCTCCCTCCCCCCCGCACGAGATCCGGGAAGGGTCCTCATCTGTTTCATCTTGGGCTCCCTCTGCCGGCTGCCTGCTCCCTGCCTTCCCCTTCCCCTTCAACCACATTGTGCCCGGAGTCCCAAAGCCTTCGCCCCCTGTCGTTACTTGAGTGCTACCCTGGGTCAGTGTCCTCTGACCGCAAATCTTGACCATATTTGCCTTCCCAGTGCCTAGAACAACATCTGGAACACCAGAAGTCCTCAACAAAATGCTAACAGTTGGAATGTATGAATGAGTGGTTGGAATGCTTTGGTGGGGATTGTTTTTTAAAGATTTATTTATGTATTTGAGGGGGGAGGGGCAGAGGCAGAGAGAGAATCTTGAAGCAGACTCCCTGATGAGCGTAGAGCCCACCGTGGAGCTCGATTCCAGGACCCCGAGACCACAACCCAAGCTGAAATCAAGAGCAGGCTGCTTAACCGATGGAGTGGTGGGGATCTTTAACTAGTGAACACAATCATTTTGAATGATTGGGTCTTACTCGACAGCACTTCTTTCGATCTGCTTAATGGCTTTCGAAGAGACACAGTTGTTTGTTTATTTATTTATTTATTTGAGCAAGAGAATGAGATAGAGAGAGCACAGGAGAGGGGGGAGGGTCAGAGGGAGAAGCAGACTCCCTGCCGAGCAGGGAGCCTGATGCGGGACTCGATCCCGGGACTCCAGGATCATGACCTGAGCCGAAGGCAGTCGTCCAACCAACTGAGCCACCCAGGCGCCCTCGAAGAGACACAGTTTAAGATTCCGTTCGCATTGGGAGCCTGGGTGACTCAGTGGGTTAAGGGTCAGCCTTCGGCTTGGGTCACGATTCTGGAGTCCTGGGATTGAGCCCCGCATCGGGCTCCCTGCTCAGCGGGGAGCCTCCTTCTCCCTTGCCCTCTGCCCCTCCCCTCTGTCTCTCAAATAAATAAATCTTAAAAAAATGTTTTTGTGTGTCTCTGAATATAAATGCCAACCCTACTCAAAACGCTTTGAGCCATAATTACGCTGCCTGCATCGGCCTGGCTTCCGCGAAGCAACCCGAGGAGATTGCCGTAAAGGAAGGAATGCCCCCCCCCCCCCACCGCTTGCCAGACAAGGTCTTGGAGAAGAAGAAAGCAGGAGAAGAGCCCAAGTGCTCGAGGCCTACACACCAACTGACACCAAAGCCGCTTGACAAGAATCACTGCCAACGTCTTTGGTTCCTGACCGGAGCTTCTCCCAACTCTGAATCTGGATTTGTTCTGGGTTAGTATCAGGGCAGAAAGAAAACTATGAGCTCCTGTCTACAGGGCTCTGTCTATGGAGCAGCATTCCCGACCAGAAACATCCTCATCCTGATGTAGGTGCATGAAGAATCTCCCGGGGGCCTTATATGAAAAACCCACAGTTGGCATCATCGTCAAGGGGGGCAAAGCGGGAGCTTTCTCCCCGAGGTCAGGGGTAAGACAAGGATGCCCACTCTCACCACTCTTATTCAACAGCACGAGAAGTCCGAGCCACAGTGATCAGACAACAAAAAGAAAGAAAAGGCATCCAAATTGGTAAGGAAGAAGTCAAACTTTCACTACTTGCAGATGACATGATACTCTATACAGAAAACCTGAAAGACTCCCCCTCAAAACTACTAGAATTGGAATATTATTCAGCCATGAAAAAGAATGAGACCTTGCCATTTCCAACAACATGGATGGACCTAGACAGTGTGATGCTAAGTGAAATAAGTCAGAGAAAGACAAATACTATATGATTTGACTCATATGTGGAATTTAAGAAACAAAACAAACAAAGAAGAAAAGACACAAACGAAAAAACAGCCTCTTGACTCTAGAGAACACACTGATGGTCACCAGAGGGGAGGTGGGTGGGCAGATGGGGGAAACAGGTGATGTGGATAAAGGAGTGCACCTGTTGTGACGAGCACGGGGTGATGGATGCAAGTGTTGAGCCACTGTATTGTACTCCTGAAACTAATACAACAGTTGTATGTTAACTACACTGGAATTTTAAAATAAAAAAATTTAATAAAAAACAAAACAAAAATGATTCTAAAAATTAAAAGAAGTCCCTTGGCGCAAGAGACATGGGCACCTTGCCGGAGATGTGTGGTTGTTTTTCCATCTGCTCCAAGCAGCGCGTGGCCTGGGTGGGAGGCATCGTTGAGCCATCAGAGATGCAGGCTCATCAGCTCGAGGATTTTGTTGTCACCAATAATGTTGCCAATTTGGCTAGACTTGTGTTGATACAGTTTTCTCTTCTAGGAAGCCAATTAATTCTCTTTAGCCCCTGCACTGGCTCTCAAAAGCCAGGCCTTCTTTAGACTTGCCCCATAAGAGTGAGAAAGCCGCTGTGAGATGCAGGGCTCCGTAAAACCACTGAATAAAAACGTCTAAGTAGGGGATTGAAATCTGGGAATTCACCCTCACGTAATAGGCTCTGACCAGCACTGACTATGCTTACACTGGATCCCTGTTTGGGCTTCACCAGATTAGTCTCTCTGTCCTTGGCATTGGAGTGAAGGGTCAGGGCCTCGTGACAAACCACAGATACAATCATACAATCATGGTGTGCCCCTTGGGCTGTGAGTGACCATCCTCTAGATGGTATCTGGAAGCTAGGAAAGGGGACTGGGTGTGGGATAATTACACCCTCTTCATGGCGAGATGTTCCTCCTCCCAGCAGGTCAAGGTGTCTTCTTTCTTCCCTTCCTTTCATTTCTCACAGAAAAATGTGTGTGTGTGTGTGCGTGTGTGTGTGTGTGCGTGCGCTATTCCTTCAAGGGCTCATTCTAGAAGTGGGAGAAACAGACATCTCCTCGATTCTGGTTACTACTGAGTAATGGATGAGCTGATTGCACTTCTATATTTTCTTAGATTTCTCATAACCCCGTATCTCAAACTGGGCCAGAGACAGTAGGATTTTTGGGGTGGATTTGTCTTCCATTTGACAAACATCTGTGACAGCAGAAAGGAGGGGGATCATGCCAAGAGAAAATGGGGTGTCCCCAAGCCCAAAGGAGGAGAATTTGGAAACCCCAGGGCTGTGTTCGGCTGGTGGAGATGAGATGAATGGTGAGGAGGGTACAGAGCATTTCATGCCGAAAGGGGCCCTGGGACAGGCTTCATGAAGAACCCCAGCGGCAGGCTCAGGGACCCCAACATTATTTTGGACTCAGCAGAGAGACAGTGGAACATTCTCCTTTATCAGTGGTCATGATGACTCCGATTGGGAGCTGGAGTGACAGATAATAGTCTCTCCCTCTCCTTTTTTTTTTTTTAATTTATTTTTGTGAGAGAGAGAGAGAGAGAGAGAGAAAGCGAGCATGAGTGGGGGAGGGGGGAGAAGCAGGCAGAGCCACACAGGCGCCCTCTGTCTCTTTTTTTAATAGACTTTATTTTTTAGAGCAGTTTTAGGGTTACAGCAAAATGGAGGGGAAGGCATAGCGATTTCCTTTCCAGTCCCGGCCCTCACACACCAGAGCCTCCCTATCGATATCTGTCACCAGGGCAGTACGTTTGTTACAGCTGATGAGCCTACATTGACACATCGTTATCACTTTTTTAGGGTTCACTCTTGGTGGTGTACATCCTGTGCGTTCTGGACAAGTGTATAATGACATGTATCCACCATCACAATAAAATACAGAGTAGTTTCGCTGCCCTAAAAATGCTCTGTGCTCTGCGTTTTCATCCCTCCCCCCATCTCCTGGCAACCACTGATCTCCATTTACTGTCTCCCTAGTGTTGCTTTTTCCAGAACGTCGGGTGGTTGGAATCAGAGAGTACGCAGCCTTTCCAGACTGGCTTCTTTCACTTAGTAATATGCACTTAAGGCTCTTCCATATCTTTTCATGGCTTGATAGCTCACTTCTTTTTAGCGCTGAATAATAGCCCATGTCTGGATGGACCGCGGTTTACTTATGCGCTCACCTTCCGAAGGTCATCTTGGTTGCTTCCAAGTTTTGGCCCTGATGATAAGCTGCTGTAGATTTTTGTGTGGACCTAAGTTTTCAGCTTCTTTGGGCAGACACCAAGGAGTGCAACTGCTGGTCCGTAAGAGTCTTTTTAATTCAGGAAGATCCCAATCTCCAGTTTTAATGGAAGGTGTGGATAACGAGAGGCTTCATGTGAAGTTAGGTTTAGGAATGATGGAGCCAGATACCAAACCTTGGAAGAGAGAATACTACAGAGATTTTAAACTAGTTAAAAATGATGAAATAGGGATGCCTGGGTGGCTCAGTCGGTTAAGCGGCTGCCTTCGGCCCCGGGTCATGATCCCAGAGTCCTGGGATTGAGTCCCGCATCCGGGGTGGGGGTGGGGGTGGGGGTCCCTGCTCAGCAGGGAGCCTGCTTCTCCCTCTCTCTCCCTCTGCTTGTGCCAAATAAATAAAATCTTTAAAAAAAATAAAAAATAAAATAAAAATAAAAATGATGAAATATTCCTTTAAAAAGCTTGGCCAGGGGTTGTAATGCTTCATAACTCCAGCCCAAACTACTTTTTGAAAATAAAATTGCTGAAATGGATACCTTTGACGCCTGGGAGGCATTGTCCCGAGTGTGCACACCTGTGCCGGCCTGCCCGGCCTTCCGCTCGGCCCGGATCGGCCGCAGCTTCTCTGTCCGGCCTGTTCCACGCGGAGGGGCTCCCTCAGCTGCGTTAACTAAGGCTGACCACCAGCGGCCCAGTTCCAGAGGCACCCGATGTAATTAGCAGCTGCTCTCCGATTGGCTAACGAGGGAGTGAAGTCACGTTCGCCGTCAGGTGGCACAAAGCGCTGCAAACTCTTCAAGACGGCCCTCCAAGGAGGCAGCCCCGTTCTCCCCAGGAGACACGGTTTCCCCGCGGGCTGGGGCCTGGCCAGCAGGCTGAGGCGTGGGGTGCCCTGCCTGGTCAAGAACGCGGGGCTCTTGGGCTCTGTGGCTGGCCGGGTCTGTTCCCTGCCGCCGCTCTGCATTCCTCAGTGGCTGACACTCTCCCTGGGCTTGCTGCGGGGCGAGAAGTACGTGCTGGGCCCGTGGGAAACGTGTGTGATGCAGTGCGTGCCAGGCCTCTAGCAGGCTGGTGGCCCGCGGCCGCACGTGTGCCGCCTGTGTCACCGCTTCTCTCGGGCTGGCGGCCGTCCTTCTGGGACTGACCTGTCAGAGGCCCCGGGGGCCGCCAGGGAGGTTCTTTGTGGAGAGAAGCACGAACGTGCGTGGCAGGGGAGCTCTGCTCTTCCCCGCGGGACTCGCCACGTTAGTGCCCGTGCCCTACGTTGCCCACGTCACCGTGCGGAGCTTCTGGGGCCCCGACTTCGCGGCCCACGTGCCCCGGCGGGACTTCGGCGATGCCGTGATTAGCGGTTGGGTCGGTGGATTTCTCCTTTCCACCGGAGGTCTTCTGATCGTGTCACAGCTTTATGCCAACAGATTGGCCGAACAACCAGCCTCTTTTCCTTCCAAACTGGACTTTTCAAGAAAAGTGCCTTTTGCAAAAGTAGACTTTGTCTAAAAATGGACCATTGACCTCAAGCTTTCTTAAGAATGTTTCCAATGGGGGCGCCTGGGTGGCTCAGTGGGTTAAGCAACTGCCTTCGGCTCAGGTCATGATCCCGGGGTGCTGGGATCGAGTCCCGCATCGGGCTCCCTGCTCGGCGGGGAGCCTGCTTCTCCCTCTGCCACTCCCCCTGCCTGTGTTCCCTCTCTTGCTGTCTCTCTCTCTGTCAAATAAATAAAATCTTAAAAAAATAAATATACTAATTCCGGGGCGCCTGGCTGACTCCATCAGTGGAGTGGGTGACTCTCGATGTCAGCGTTGTGAGCTCGAGCCCCACACTGGGTGCAGAGATTACTTAAAAATGAAATCTTAAAAAAAAAAAAAATTCTAATAATGCAGCCAGGTGTTCAAAACGAGCGAACTTTCGGTAGAAGAGGGAAGGCTCTGGTTGGCGATGTCTCCCCCCAGGGGTTCTGGACCAACAGTGTCAGCTTTCAGTGGGACTTGTCAGAAATGCAAATTCTTTTATTTATTTTTTATTTATTTATTTGAGAGAGAGAGAATGAGAGAGAGCATGAGAGGTGGAGGGTCAGAGGGAGAAGCAGACTCCCCGCGGAGCAGGGAGCCCGATGCGGGACTCGATCCTGGGACCCTGGGATCATGACCTGAGCCGAAGGCAGTCGCTTAACCCACTGAGCCACCCTGGCGCCCTGAAATGTAAATTCTTAAGTCCCAACCCCGACCTACTGAACCAGAAATGCTGGGGTAGGGGTCTAGGAACCTGTTTTACAGGTTACGAATTAACAAATCAAGGCACACTCAAGATGGAGCCCCACTTTAACCTCAGGCCTGGCGGGAAGCAGGAAGACATCTGGTGTCCGAGGTTGCCTTCCACAGGGCTAGCAGCAGAGGGGTCATCAAATGTGCCGTGAGAAGTGCTGGAAACCATCTCTGCTACATCAGTCCGGTTTAGTCAGGAAAACTCTGGCTATTTCGAGCCGGAAGGATTTAATACACGGAATTGGGTATTGAAAGAATGGGCTGGCCGGGGGAGTGAAGGTCAAGAAAAATTACTCCCAGCTTTCAGGAGACCAAGCGGCTGACATTCCAGGAAAAGGCATTTACAGGAGGGGATTTCCAGGGGGATAACTGGAAGTTGGGGGGAGCGTGGACAAGCAGACAGGGCTGGGCATGGGTTAACAAGAGGTCGCCCTGCAGGCTGACTGTGAATGAGTCTTTGCCGGATTTCTGCCCCGTTCCTCCTAACGTTAGCGTAGCTCACAGGAATGGCTGCCAGAGGCCACGGATGTTTCACTCATACAGGAAACATCCAGGAGGGTCCCCCGTGTACCACATTTCCACCACACAGCTGGCCAGAGCCAAACCTCCTGGGAGGGGACTCTGACCCTTACTGGATCAGTCAAATTCTTTCCTGAGAGACTGCGTGCTGGGGAGGCAAGTCATATGTACAACAGAGCTTGGCAAATGTCCATGGACGTCTACACTTCTACCGCTCAGGTGCTCAGGGTCATGCATCAGCACTAGTATATTCTTTTTTTTTTTTTTGGAGACTGATTCAACTTCTCCCTAGATTCTGCGAACTTACCCCAGGACTCTTCCAATAAATTGTTTTGCTTGTTTGTTTTCTTTTTGGTTTAGTTCAGGAGTTTCACAACTAGGCATCGTGGACATTTGGGGCTGGATAATTCTTTGTGCTGGGGGTTATCGTGCACCTTGTAGGTTGCCTAGCAGTATCCCTGGCCCCTCCTCACCAGATGCCAGTGGTACTCCACCTCCTAAGCTGTGACAACCAGAAATGTCTCCAGACATTGCCACATGTCCCCTAAGGGGACAGAATCATCCCAGTTGAGAATCACTGACTTAGACAAATGCAGGTTACTTTCTCTTATTTGCAATGAAAGAGTCTTCACATCCCTCATATGTCCCAACGGAAGACACGATTCTCTTACTCGGGGGAGCTCAACATTGGATGAGCAACAACTGTAAAACGCCAGCCATATTTAGACGGCTTCTGGTCTGAGGGTAACAGTCACACCCATTCCTGTCAAGATCCAAAGGGTCACGATTCTCAAGGTAGGATGAGGGTTGCTGCCCTGAAATGGGAAACCAGTCCCGATATCAGAAGACTTACAGTGGCAGCTTCTGTCCACAGCCAGGAGGGTCTAGAATCACTCTTGCAGCCATGGATGTCCATTTCATGGCCTTCATCACACCTCCCTGTAGGGTTGACTGGGCTTCCTACCAGGCTTCTTCCCTGGAGCTCCTTTTAGGGCCCAGCTGCAGGCCTGGTTTGTAGGGTGAAGAGTTACCTCATAGAACTGTGCTGGCCTGACTGAAGCCACCCTTTGTGACCTCACCCATACTTCCTAGCCCTTGCTCTAACCAGGACTGGACTTTCTTCCTTCTCCCAGAGGTTGGGTCACTCAAATCCAGAATGCCTTGCAGCCCATTCTGTCTGCAAAGCCTATCCGAGTCGCACTTAACATGAGAGAAAGTGGAAATCAGATTAGGTTGTTCCTAGAAAATTCATGCTGGCCACCCAAGATCACCATCATCCTCAGAGTTCGTTAATTGTGTATCTACTAGCACATCCAAGTACTTTTTTGGATTATGGAATTCAAGTTTTTTAGTTACCAGATGTCAGGGATTGCCTCTTTATCTTTTGGAAAAGCTAATACTTCTTTGCCTTCAGTTGGCACTTAGACATTTTCTTAATAATTACAGAAAGAGGTATTTTGATCCATGCGTTGGGTTGTAACCCAGTTGGACCTATGGAGTAAGTCTTGTGAATTAGCAAGTTACTTATGAGTCAGCCAAGCTGGGAATAAAGAGATGCTTAGGCGGTATTGTTCACAACAGAGAACAAGTAAAAACAATTGTTCTGAACAAAAGATTTACAACGGCTATGTTTCGGTTTCGAAAAGGAAAGAAAACTTTATTATTAATATAGAAACCTAATAGAAATAGAAGAGGAAGGAATGCACACGCAGATGAAGGTAATAGTAGGCAATAAGTGAGAAGAAGGTGAAGTCACGTCAGATCGGGGACTTAACAACGTCCAACCTCATCAGCTGGGGAAGCCCGGTGGAGACGGCCAGGCTGGAGTCCTGACCGAGAGGCCTGGGCGGAGCGTCCTCCCTTCGGCTGAGACTCGCCACTGACCATCCCCATAAGGGCCATATTTACAGGGCAAATGACAGGGTTTGAAATTAAACATTTGTTTGCCTCCATGCAGTCTGGAGCGAACCGCATCTCTATGTTATCATGTTTCTATATTTTTACGGAGCCTGGGCTATGTGTGTCTGCCTCCCCTCCCGGATTCTATTCCGGGGGCCCAGCCCCGCCTGGAGCCCGAGGGGCTGTGGGACAAGGTTTGTAGCTCTGGGCATCCAGAACAGAAGGGCCAGTTCTGACCTGGAAGCCAGATCATATATTTAAATCACCAGGCTCCCAAGGTCATTCGCACAGCACGAGTCTCACAAACAACATCCCTTAGCCTGCCTGTGTACGTGCGGGTCCAGGTGGTCGGTTATGCGGGACACATCCCAGAAACATCCCTCCGTACAGAACAACAACCACATACCTACGAGTAGGGGACTGGGATATAAATTACGGTAACGATCAAAGTAGCAGCGGACGCAGCAACAACAACTATGTGTCGAGTGTGTATACGTGCCAAGAAATGTTGAAGAATCTACGTGGATTATTTCTTTTAGTCTCACAACAATCGTACACGAGGACAAAACAATGACGATTCCAGTTTTGCAGAAGGAGAAACTGAGGGACCGGGGTACATAACCAGCCAAGGTCAGACTGTTAGTGGCGGTTGAAGATGCCACGCTTCACCTGGTTGCCTCTGTTACCCTTTCCGCTTCCTGTGCCCGCCCGTGGGAGTCAGATCAGACCCTGGCCTTTGCGGGGGGGGGGGGGGGGGGGGGGGGGGGGGCGGCGGTGGTTGTCTGAGGATTTGGCGAGGCCCAGAAACTCCTGTACAGTTTATGTAATGATGGGTCTGATGGACACACTTCATTTGTAATACTACAATGTGACTTCCGTTTTCTGTCACAAACTCTAAAAATGAACCGTGAATGGTTTTTGTGACTTCTGTCGTAGAAATTTATACTCCAGGAGCTAGCTCTGAATTTGGCTTGGGATGCCTATCCCCGGAAGAAGCCCATGTTGAACAGCTCAGAAGGGGCCTGGGAATATCAGTTCATCAAACTTCGTGAAAAACTACGGCGGACCCTGCTGTGTGTTCTCCCTAACCTACTTTTCTTTCCTCCTGGACACAGAGCAGGACTAAATTTCCCAGCCACATGGCTGGTACTAGTCACTGTTCCATGAGCGGAAATATTGCACACCACTTCCAGGCCAACCTATGAAGGGCCCCATGAGGGATGCTCCATACTCTGGTCACTAGAGGCAGACAGGCCCAGAGAACCTACCATCTA
Organism: Callorhinus ursinus; assembly: GCF_003265705.2. Classification (NCBI taxonomy): domain Eukaryota; kingdom Metazoa; phylum Chordata; class Mammalia; order Carnivora; family Otariidae; genus Callorhinus; species Callorhinus ursinus. The sequence goes on from NW_027397078.1 coordinate 37,249,534, forward strand.
CCTGTTGAGGACACGTGGCTACAAGAAGGAAGGATCCGGGGCCCCCGAGTCACAACTTGGAGGACCCAACATGAGTAAGAAGTAGACCTATATTGTGTTAAGTCACTCTTGTTTTATCTTTGGTCACAGCAGCTAATGCTCCCCAGATGAACACAAAACCCTTGTGGGGTTCTGGTTGGAATTCTCTTACATGGACGAGAATTGCCAATTTACAACAGAGTTATCTCCTTCATGAACATAGTCTATGCCTCTATTGAATGATTTGTCTTTCATGACTTTAAATAAGATTCTTTTCTTTCCCATGAAAGTCTTGTACATCTTCTTTTAGATTTAGTCCTTAGACCACTATTGGCTTTCTTACCACTGGAAATAGCATATATATATATATATATATATTTTTTTTTTTTAACGTTCTGGGCCTTTTTTTTTTTAAGATTTTTTAAAAATTTATTTATTCATGAGAGACAGGGGGAGAGAGAGAGAGGGAGAGGGAGAAGCAGGCTCCCAAGGAGCAGGGAGCCCGATGCGGGACTCGATCCCAGGACCCCGGGATCATGACCTGAGCCGAAGGCAGACGCTTAACCATCTGAGCCACCCTGGCACCCTATATATATATATTTTTAAATCACATTCTTCAAAAAGTAGTCACCGGCATTTGGGAATGCCATTGGATTTTATTTTTAAACATTTGTTGAGATATAATTGGTATACCATAAAATTTGCTCATTTAAGGCATACAACTTGCAGAGTTTTAGTAAATTTATATAATTGTAGGACCATAATCACAATCCAGGTCTAGCGCATGACTGCCAGCCCAAAGTGTTCCCTAGTGCCCACTTGTGGCCATACCCCACTCCCACACCTAGCACCCAGGGAACCACTGCTCTGTGTCTGTCTCGAGTGCTCCTCTTCTAGAAAGTTCCTATATATGGAATTATGACTATATAGTCTTTTCTTGGATTGTCTACATAATCATGTTGCCTTGGAAAGTTTACAGTTTTGTTTCCTCCTTTCCGGTCCTTCTACTTTTAATTTCCTTTCATCCTCTATTTGCTTAGTGGTTACCCTTAAAATTTTAACATATATACTCACTTAAAATCTCAAGTTGATTGGGGCGCCTGGCTGGCTCAGTTGGTGGAGCATGTGACTCTTTATCTCGGGGTCGTGAGTTCAAGCCCCATATTGGGTGTAGAGATTACTTAAAATAAATAAGTAAATGAGCCAAGAAAAAAACCCCACTAAAGTTAATGACTCAGAAGAAACAAGGACATTAAAAAGCTTTATCCCTAATTACTCTTCTACAGGCTGTCTTACATGCTCTCTGTGAACTCCATAATATCGACATTGAAAAATTATAATCGGGGCTGGCTTAGATATGCTTACCAATTTCTTTGTTTATCACTGCTTCTGGATCCAAGTCCTTCATTCTGGGCCCAATTGCTTTCTTCCCAAAGTACTCCTTTTGTAAGTTCTTTACCTGAAAATGTCTTCATTTTGTCCTTATTCTCAAGTAATAGGTTAGTAGACCTAGAAGTACCGGTTGACCATTACTTTCTTTCAGCACTTTGAAGGTATTATTTTGCTGGTTTTGCTCTTTGCTGAGAAGGCTGGCATTTGTTGGTCTAACTGTAGGTCCTTTATCATTTAATTTCTGCGTTCTCTCTGGTCTCCTTTAAGACTTTCTCCTTGTATCTGAAGTTTCTGCATTTTCGCTGTGATAGGTGTGAATCTATTTTTATTTATCCTACTCAAGACTCTGTACTTTGTCCATCGGAGGATTCGGATCTTTCGCTAATTCTGGAAAAATTTCAACCTTATTTCAAATATCACCTTTTTCGCAGTCTATTTGTATTCCACTGAAATTCCTGGAGACAGACATACATCAGGCCTTCTCGCTGTATGTGTCGTGCTCTTAAGTGCTCTTTCAAATTTTCAATGTCTTTGTATTCCAGGCTGTGTTTCGGGCAATTTCTTCAGATTTACCCCCCAAGTTACCCAATTTTCTCATTGCTATATCTGTCTAGCTACCTAACCCTACCATAGAGTTTTATACTTCAAAGATTACATTTTTGGGGGCGCCTGGGTGGCTCAGTCAGTTGAGTGTCTGACTCTTTTTTTTTTTAAGATTTTATTTATTTATTTGAGAGAGAGAGAGAGAATGAGAGATAGATAGAGAGCACAAGAGGGAAGAGGGTCAGAGGGAGAAGCAGACTCCCCGCCGAGCAGGGAGCCCGATGCGGGACTCGATCCCGGGACTCCAGGATCATGACCTGAGCCGAAGGCAGTCGCTTAACCAACTAGCCACCCAGGCACCCGAGTGTCTGACTCTTGATCTCGGATCAGGTCTTGATCTCACAGTTGTGAGTTCCAGCCCCACACTGGGCTCCACGCTGGGCGTGGAGTCTGTTTAAAAAAAAAAAAATGAACATTACATTTTTTATTGATATTGTCAAATGTCCCCTGGGGGAGGGAAGAAGAATCACCACTAGTAGACCCTTGAGTTAAAGGTAGCCAAAGACCTAGGCAAATGGATGCCATGATATATTGAGCCGATGAAGTTTTATTCCATAGTTTTCCTCAGAATCCACTCAACATGTCATAGCGTTCATTAGCCAGGCTTGCTGGCTACCTATAACCCAGAGGTTTTCAATGGGGAGCAATTTTGCCCCCCAGAGAACATTGGGAAATGTCTGGAGACATTTTTTGGTCTCGACAGGGTGGGGAGAAGGAGTGCCTTTGGCATCTAGTGGGTAGAGGCAACAGATGCTGACAAATATCCTACAGTGTAGAGCATAGTCCCCCACCCCCAAACAAACCCAGGACAAAATATCGGTAGTGCTGAGGGTGAGAAACCCTGTTCTAACCTAACCAATTATAACGTCTTAAAGATCTCTAAGCACCTGGGTGGCTCAGTCGGTTAAGCATTTGACTCTTGATCGCAGCTCAGGTCTTGATCTCAGGGTCGTGAGTTCAAGCCCCGTAAAAAATTACTGGGGTGCTTGGCTGGCTCAGTCAGAGAAGCGGGCAACCCTTGATCTCAGGGTTGTGAGTTTGAGCCCCACAGTGGGTATAGGGATTACTTAAGTAAATAAAATTTTTTAAAAAGAGAGAGAGATCTCTAAGCTCTAAACATGATTATTTTCCTGGGTGTATATGTGAGCTAGTTAACAACCTCTGATTTGGCTTCGAGTTGGTTGTGTGCGTTTATGCTTTGTGCCTGTGTGCTTGCATTGCACAAGTATTTTTTCCTGCCTTTGAGCTTTGACGGTGTATGCATGCAATACGTTTGTCTACAGATCTCGGGAAGTGAAAAGTGCCAAAGAAAGGAAGACGTTTGCAGAATAGAGTAGAATAGAATAAAAACTTCAGACACACCTCAAAAAACCAAATACGTTTTATTTTAAATGAGCAGATGATTACAACAATATGATATGTAGGTAGGACATTTCTTCAGGAGAACTATTGGCACCCTTTCCAAAGAGTAGGCCCTTCATTCAGACCTTTTGTTTTGGACGTTTGCCCACAGCCATGGGTTTCACTTGACTCCACTGTTTCACAGAAGAACATGGTGGCACTTATTCTCGAGACGGTGGCTGTTGTGAGTCCTAGTGGGAACACGTGGGAGAAGCGTTTCCTTATTAGCATTTCTTGCCCAGTGGGAAAGCTGAGTGGGAAGTCAAGGGTGGTTTGGCCATAAAAACCCGCAGTGAAATTCCAGCTCACCGTAATCATAGTACAACATAGTACAACAACAACAAGATTTCCCAAAGGAAATCTGGGTATGGGGCACGGACCTGGCTGACCAAAAGCGCCACCTAGCCAAAGATCAGGACCACTGACTTCATAAACGTCACCAATATCAGATCCTGCACATACCAGATCTTCTCCGACATGACCCAGCTCCCGTTGATCCTGCTGTGCATCAACAACTCAACAATGGAGCCAGAGATGTTAAATCTTTGAAAATAGAAAGTTTCCCAAAGTCCAATGAACACAACGGGAATAGTTGCTGTTAAACTCCCGCGCACATCAGGCTCTGCTGCTGGCTAGGCTGATGCCGGAAGCCCAGGCCAAATAACTAAGAAGGAGGCCCATCAGTTTGAGAAAATAGTGCTTCAATTCAAGTTGACTGAAAACAAGGTGGAGGCATCGTGAAATCAAGCCAGGAACACCCAAGAGAAAAAATAAACTGAGCTATCCACAGTTTAGAAAGTGCTAAATATTTATGGCTTGCCCTTGTCTAAAAGTTATATTTAAGTGTCCTGTATATGTACTGGCCTTCAATTAGGGTTCTAAATATTTAAGGTAAGGATAAAATGACCATGGTGACAGTAGTAATTTGCAAGGCATTTTTGGAACACGATGTGACATAGCTCTCAAACGTGGAACTGTTCATAACTCTTGTCCAGCAACTCCAATTCCAGGAGTTATATACGGAAGTGCTGCTAAGAGTTTGCAAAAATATACATAGAGAGGTGTTAGTTCCAGCACCATTTATCAGGGAGAAAAGCTGGAAATAAATAGTAATAAATACATGTCTACTAATAGAGGAATGGTTAACTACATGACGGTACATACGGGATTATAACGAAATATTACAGGGCCATTACCAAGAATGAGTGAATCCACATGAACAATCTGAAGAAACTTCTGCAGTACACGAAAAAAAAAAAAGGAAAATGAATAATAATACATATAGTATGACCATTTGTGTCAAAAGAAAACACATATAATTTTCTTTATAGATCTACAAATAGTTATGTACATACATTTTTGAAAAGGTTTTATTTCTTTGACAGAGAGAGAGAGAGAGAGAGAGAGAGAGAGAGCACAAGCAGGGGGATCGGCAGAAGGAGAGGGAGAAGCTAGTGGGGAGCCTGGTGCGAGACCCCAGGACCATGACCTGAGCTGAAGGCAGATGCTTAACCGGCTGAGCCACCCAGGCGCCCCTGTACATACATTTTTAAAAGTTTAGGAGGATGCCCACAAAAAGAGCAACCTGATCAGTTGAGAGGGGCAGAGACTCATTCTTATTTTTTTCTATACTCATTCATCTTTTTCTATAATTTGTATGGTTTACATACATATTTTTAAATTAAAAACAGAATAAACATGACCTTGACGATCTATAGCATGTTGTACACAACAAATCATGCGTATTTACTTTTTTTACCCATCACTTGCTCGAACTCCACCTCTAGATGTTGCCTTCTTTGGGGTACAACGTAAAAATAGCCTGAGGTATTGTGCACGAAGCAAGTGTCTTCTATGAAGGAAAATCTAGACTGTGGACCAGCTTATTTGGATCTTTTTCCATTTGAATCCTTGGGAGTCCGTGGCAGGCATAATCAGAACATGATCCTCCCAGGGTTTCTGCCTCCGCTGATTAGCAGAAGGGAATGAGGCAGGATCTGCTCAGAGGGGGCTGGTGTGTGGCTAGCATAAGCGACCGCCCGTGCAGAAGATTTTAGGGGCCTTTGAAATACATCTCCTTGCTATGAAGCCTGATATTCCCAACACTGTATCCGCTGTTCCACGATCTTCTGGGGAATGTGCTTTCTAATGGCACGAAGGCAGGAGTTTTAGTTACGTTCGCCAAATGAGTTTGGGGTTGCCTGCCAGGTTGATCACCTCACTCTCCAGGAATAGTGTTTCCTTACCAATGGAGGTCTGAAGGGAACGGACCACAGCACCGGTACGTTTTGACAGTGTGAAGGAATTAGGAAGGAGAAGACCACAACTGCAGGAAAACATGCCAGTTCAGGGAAGTTTTGGTGCATCTGTGTCTGAAACCGGTGGAGTGGGAACATGTTCTTCCCGAGGATCAAATGTGAAAGACTCCTTATATCTTATTTTAAAATTTCCCCATGGGCCATGTAGAAGGACCCAAGCGTTCGGAAGATTGGAGAATGGCAAACAGTCCTTGTAGCGGTAGGAAATTTCACACAGAGAGGGGAAAAGGTCCGGCCAACGTGAAAAGATCCATGAGGAGGGATGAACCACCTATCATAAAAGAGGTTTGGTTCGGTGGAGTGTGGGGCTCTGAACAAAGCCCACTCTATGCTGCCTCTTACCGAGTATTTATTGCACATACCTTGTGTTTTGTATAGGTCGTGCCCTGTTGCAAATAGCTTGTGAATATTAACACATTCAATCCTCATGACAGCCCAATGAGAGATGTACGATTATGATCCCATTTTCTAGATGAGGGGACCGAGCACAGAGAGGTTAAGTAATTTACTCAAGGTCACATCGATACAAACTGCGAAGCCAGGCTCTCGAGCCCTCGCTGTTGACGCAGTGCTTCCTGGCTCTCCTAATTGCAGATGGCATTTATTCACATCAAAAGAGCATCACAAATGGACAGATTCTATGTCAATGATAATAATGGCTATCTGTGGCCTGCTCTATGTTCCATAAAAAATGAAACTGAATCTTGAAGGGCAGCAACGTATGGGAAAATATAAATACTTGCCTCCTTGATCTCCCTGTGACTAAAGACTTTTAAAAGCCAATACCTTTATAAAGGGATGCACCTTCCCCAAGTTTCCTCGGACAAGGATCCATGGATAGATTTTGACACAGGCCCTCATGAAGCCTCTTTCTGTTTTGTTTCGGTTGCAAAGGTCAACACCATTCTTCCCCCTCTGTAGTCTACCTTACCTCTGGTCGTCACCTAACTGTGCTTACGGTTGTACATTTGTACAATTTTAATTTAAAACCGCTTGCTTATGATCAAAATTCTAGAACCTCACACGCACTAAGCATGCTGTTAAAGTGAACCAGGGACAGAGCTGTGCAGAGGGGAGAAAAAGGCAGAAGGGTGATCATGAATAAGGAGACGTGGGAGAAACTTGTGTTTTTATTTTTATTAACATATAATGCGTTATTTGTTTCAGAGGGACAGGTCTGTGATTCCACAGTCTTGCACAATTCACAGCGCTCACCATAGCACATACCCTCCCCAGTGTCCATCACCCAGCCCCCCCATCCCTCCCAACCCCCCTCCCCTCCGGCAACCCTCAGTTGGTTTCCTGAGATTAAGAGTCTCTTATGGTTTGTCCCCCTCTCTGGTTTCATCTTGTTTCATTTTTCCCTCCCTTCCCCTATGATCCTCTCTCTTGTTTCTCAAATTTTTCTTTTTCTTTTTTTACTTTTTGTTTCATACTTCAGTTGAGGTGTAACTTACAAAGAGTAAACACTCCTCACCTTACGTGCGCCGCTCAAAGAATTTGTACACAGGTTCCCCTGTAACCTCCACTAGGGTAAAAAGAATATTCTGACCGCTTGCTAGTCAATAGCCACCTAGGCCTTCCCCTCACCCATGTGTGATCGCTATTCTGGGTCCCCCACCATAAATTATGTTTGCAAATTCTTGAACTACACATGTATGGAAACACACGGAACATAATGTATCTTTGGTCGCTTTCTTTTGCTCAGCATAATGTTTTTGAGATTCACCTGTGTTGTTGAATATACCATTGCTCCGTTCATTTCTATGGTGGTTTAGCATTCCATTGTATGGGCACACCGAGTTTGCGTAACTCTTCTCCCATGGATGAACATTTGGGTTGTCTCCAGTTTGGGTCTATTATGGGGAAGAATTTATTGATATTTTAAAAAGAAGGCATATGTTTTCTCACGAATTTGATGCGTATGCTCAAACAGCAGTAGGACATCTGTGCTCTGTGGAATTAGGTTTCTAGCACAAGTGTGGCCGGTCAGGAATCTAGATGGACTTTTGACATTTCACAGAGAACCCACACACACTATTTGCTGCTCCCCTGATTTTCTCTGCTGGAGGAGTCTCTCCCTTAGAACTCTAGGAAAGACAGATGGATGGAATCTTCTAGGCTCTAGAAGTCGTGCATCATTCTTACAGAGGAAGAGCACATGTCCTAAGGAGAACACGCAGAGGACATTGCGGTGCTGCGTGAAGTCTCCGATAAGACCCTTCAGTCATGTGGACAGTGAGCTTTTGGAGCAGAAAAACAGCTCTCCAGCAGATAATTCTATTCGTTGCTTTGACTACTGTGTTGGAGGACTGTGCTAAAAGGCCTCAGGTTTCATCCCAGCTCCACCTCTGACCAGGGACAAGCCACTTAGAATCTCTCCATTTTGATCCCTCATGTGGAAGATGGGAGGCACCCGCCCTGCATCCTTTCTCTGCCACAGGAACTCTGTGCTTCCCGGTGCTCAAGCCAACCCGGCACATTGTCCAGGGCTGCCAGAAAGAGAAAGGTGAAAGCAATCCATGAACCATGAAACATCAATATATTGGACATTATGACAACTGTCACCTCCTGGCGTTTCCTCAGAGTCCGAGGTGGGACTGAGGGGGAAGGCTGGGGAGGATGAAGGAATTGTCAGCACTAACCTGGGCTGCTCTTCCTCCCTCCGCCTGGGAGTGCTGTTACCCTTATGTGGACTCCTTAGTTCCCGGGGTCTCAACAACAAATGTTCTGGCACTTTTGATTTTGTCTCCAGCCCAAGTGCCATATGGCATCTCTCTGGCTCCTGGTTACCTTGGAAGGGTCTCTATAGGAGGAAAAGAATGAAAGAAATACCACCAGCCCTTACAGCATCTTCCAGCACCAACTGGAAATACACAGGATACATTCTCTTTGCTTATTCCTGTAAAAAAATAATCTTTCCAAAGGTGCTTCAGAAGGTCTTGAAACTCATTTTTTTCCTTTTCTTCTTTTACCCTTCTCGCTCAAGGCAGACCCTGCCTTGGTGATCCCCTCGTCTTTTGTATCTAAAGTCTTCATGACCCATCGGCTTGCTCTCTGTTGAGATTGAAGGCGGCAGAGGGTCACCACTTAACTTCCACCAAAGCCAACTCAGTCACTTGCCTCTGTGACCAACAGATGGCAGTTGAGCCACTCTCTCCATGGTCACCATCTCTCTTCCGGGAGAGAGGTGCGTTCGAGCGATGCTTCCTCATAAGCATGTCTTCTACAAGCTTCCATTTTCCAAGAAACCCATGGTTTTGATCCACTTAAATTATACAAATCCACTTTCAAATCCCCTGTATGTAAAGGTGGCCTTAATTAGACCTATTATAGGGAGAGATTTCATTGGAGGAAACATGATGTTTACCTAGGAACCATTTTACAAGCCATTCTTGTGGTTGCATGGAGAATACGCGGGACCCAGTCCAAGGCCAGGCCTGAAGGTCTGAATGGGACTGACTTGCCATCCCGCGCCTTTCAAAGACTTGGGAAGAAAGCCAGGAACTCTTTAACTAAATGCAAAAGGGTGTGATTTCCTCCTAGTTCCCAGCGCTCGAGCGCTAAGGACATTATGCAAATAGTGGTCATCAGAGAAAGGAGATCTACTAAGGAATGCCATTAAAATTTTACAAAACCTCCGTCAGAGAGGACGAGTCCGTCACCCACAGATCATGATACAAGGCCTAAGGGCAAAGGGTCTGTTTAACATTCTAACAGAGCACTCAGCCCACTTGGGTCCACAGGCAGGGTTTCTGGAACATGTATTTAAATAGCTGATAGACTCATGTCACAGTGCGAAAAAGTTTTCGAACCCTGTGCTCTCAAAGACTTAAATAAATATTCTTTAAAAAGAAGGACGTTCCATGCTAGTCCTCTGAACTCTCTTTGGTGAACTCAGTATGACCCTCACTCAGTCTGTCGCTGCAGATTCAAGTGAGTATGTCTAATTTTTTTAACCATTACTACCTTATTTTTTTTAGTCATTTATTTAGTTTCACTGAGGCCATTTAAACATTTGAAGAGCCTTGTGAAAAGTGTGAACAGTCAAGATGCATGAGTAGAAGGTGCATGCTTTGTACGCACTAGATCCTTAAAGTTCTCGGTCAGATGTTTCGGCGGCTCCTCTCGTGTGAGAAATACCCGGTGAATGTTTGCGGAAAGAATTCGTCAGTGAGTGAATGAGCTGGAGTTGCCTCTCTCTCGGCTGGCCTCAGGCAGGATTTTGGAATATATCAAAATAGGGTGTTAGGAGGGCTTAGAAGTTACCCTGGGAGCTGACTGGGCCACATACGACGTTTGGGAGAAAAAGGCATTCCACAGTCCATGAAGGGCATGCCTACTGGGTGGGGTCCTGGGCGCAGTGGTTTACTGATTTATTGATTTTAAGATTTATTTATTTATTTGAGAGAGAGAGAGAGAGAGAGCAAGTGCGCGTGAGTGCAGGGCTGGGGACAGAGAGAGAGGGAGCGAAAGTCGCAAGCTGACTCCACGCTGAGTGTAGAGCCTGACGCCGGGCTTCAATCTCACGACCCTGAGATCACGACCTGAGCTGAAATCAAGAGTCGGACGCCTAACTGACCGTGCCACTCAGGTGCCCCGTAATACAAAGTTAAAAAACCCAAATCTTAACTGTTGTATTAATCTCGCCAAAAGAGAAGAAATGTTTATGACCCCTATAACACACACACACAACTTAAGTGCTGAATGGAAAAAGTAAATACGGGTTGAAAGTCTAAGCGTACACCCCAGCAATCCCACTCCAAGATGTCTATCCAAGGCAAATAAAAATGCATTCATTCACAAATCCAAATGCAAATGTGAATTGTACCTTTTTTCATATTTGCCTCATTCTGGAAACAACCCAATGCCAAAAAAAAGCTACCTTAAACATTCTTCAAAAAACAAAAGTAGAATTGAACAGAGGGAAAGATCCATACCATGCTCTTGAATAAGGAGACTTAATATTATAAGTATGTAAATTATTCCTAAGTTAACTTATACACTTAGCATGATCCTAATAAAAATACTAACATTTTTTTTTCAGTCTGAAGTAACACAAGGTGATCATGAAATTCATATTGAAAAATAAGCAGAAACAACTAAGAAATTTTAAGCATGGGGAGTGAAGAAGCATATCATAGAGCATAGCATTTTTTAAATTTATTTAAGTAATCTCTACACCCAATGTGGGGCTCAAACTTATGCCCCAAAGATCAAGAGTCACATGCTCTTCCGACTGAGGCAGCCAGGCTCCCCATGACATTTTATTTTAAAATAGGACTTTAAAATTTAAACCAGTATAGTATTGGCACATCAATACCCAAATACTCTAAAGAAGTCAAATAGAATGTCCATAAGTGGATCCAATATCTGTGGAATTTACTATATGAAAGAAAGACAGCATCTCAAATCAGTGTAGAAAAGATACTAGGTGTTTGCTTTTTTTTTCTTCTAAAGATGTTATTTATTCATTTGACAGAGAGAGCACAGGGAGAAGCAGGCTCCCCGCTGAGCAGGGAGCCCGATGCGGGGCTCGATCCCAGGACCCTGGGACCATGACCTGAGCCGAAGGCAGACGCTTAATGGACTGAGCCACCCAGGTGCCCCAGGGTTTTTGTTGTTTTGTTTTTGTTTTTTTAATTAAGTAGTATGGTACAAAAGGAGAATCATTTTTAAAAGGTAAATTTGGCCCAATATCTCACACTGTACGTCAGGATAAAGTCTAAATGAATACAGTAAAAATGAAGTATTAGGGAAAAAAATGAACACATGCCTTTAGAACAGGGGGGTGGTAAAATATGCCTAAATTGTGACTCAGATACCAGAAGCATAAAGGATTGATAATGAGACGACATATAAACTTTACCAAAACCATTTGCATAACAAAAAATGTAGTAAGCAAAGTTCGAAAATAAAAATTAAGAAAGGTATTTGTAAGTGAAGGCACAGAGGGCAAAGGGCACATACACCTACTGCAGTAAGATCTCCTAAACATCAAGAATATTGACAAACTCAGTAGAAGAATGGGCTACAAATACGAGTAGGTTAGTGGTAGGCATCTGTGACATGGACTCCAAGGATCCCCACCTTCCTCATATTAGTGCCCTTGATCTTCTCCCCTTGACCGTGAGCTGGACCCAGCAACTTGCTTCTAATGCATCGAAAGTGGCAAAAGTGATGGGATTGTGACTTCCGTGATTAACCTGTAACAAAAACCCATGACTTCCGTCCTGCAGGCACTCTCTGCTGCTCTCTCCCTTCCTTGCTCTGATGAAGTCAGCTGCCACGTTTTGAGACGCTCTACTGAGAGGCCCATCTGGCAAGGAACTGAAGACTAAGGCCAATAGCTTACGAGGAGCCAATGAAATGAATCCTGCCAACAACAACGCAAGTAAACGATGAGGTGGCTTCCCCACTGGAGCCTTCCAGTGACAGCAATGGCCTGCTTGGCATTTTGGTTGCAGCTTTGTGAAAGACCGTGAAGCAGAGGATCCAGTTAAGTTGTTCTCAAACTACTGATTCATAGAAGCTGGAAGATAATAAATGTGTGTTGCTTGAAGCCACGAAGTTTCGGGAGAACTGACTACACAGCTGCAGATACCTGACAGCGTACTGAAGAAATGAAGACTAGCCTTAAGACATTTGATAAAATGCTCATCCTTACTGACGAGAAATATACATTGGAAACGATATGGAGATACCATTTGTCACCTATCATACGGAAGAAAAATTCAAAAGTTTTACAGAGTATTTTTTTTTTTTTTTTTTTTTGGACGAGGCCACAAGGAAGCAGGCACTCATAGATTGCTCACGGGAACGCAAAGTGTATCAGCCTGCGTGTAGCGACCCTGTGCTCCCTGCGTCCTAGGAACCTATGGAAGAGATCCACCGGCAAAAACACACAGAGGCGTGCACAGAGGCATGATACATATATACACGCAGAGACACCTAACTGGCTGAATAAACTAGGGTACAGCCACACAGGGGAATACTGCGCAGCCAAAACACCGTGAGAGAGATCTCTGTATACTGATAAAGTGATCTGCAGGAATTTACTGTCAAGTGAAAGACAGGTATATATATATATATATATATATGTGTATATATATATATATATATATATACACACACACACACCAGATAATATATAGACTGTGGTTGCATTTTGTGAAAAAGATGGAATAAATATGAATATACAACATCCATATTTGCAAAAGAAAATATTGGAAAATAAACCAAAAATTTAAAAGTTATCTAAGATGGGGGTGGTGCCTGAGTGGCTCAGTCGGTCAAGTGTCTGCCTTTAGCTCAAGTCACGATCCCGGGGTCCTGGGATCGAGCCCCACATCGGGCTCCCTGCTCCGCGGGGAGCCTGCTTCTCCCTCTCCCGCTCCCCCTGCTTGTGCTCTCTCTGTCAAATAAATAAATAAATCTTAAAAAAGTTATCTAAGATGGGAAAGAATAGAATGGGGATAGGAAAAGACGTTTATTGAGACTAAATCTGGTTTAGTAACTTTGACTTCAAAATAAGTATTTCACACATTCAAAAAATAAAACTATGTCAAAAACACAAAAGTAAAAATAGAAAACAAGATGAAATGAATAAACTGAATTGCTTACCGACTTGGTGATATAACCATCATTATATCAACAAATTTTACAAAGCTGTACTTTGACTATATACACCTAACACAATGCATTTTAGAGACAAACAGGGCTTACAAGAAACCTTAAGCTTTATTCAGTAGTCTTATGGCTAATAGTGATAGCAGTAATATTTACAAATTTTACAACTCACAGAATAAATATGTTAATATTGTTGGGTTTTGGGGACGGGTGGCTCTGTCGGTTAAGTGTTTGACTCTTTTTTTTTTTAAGATTTTATTTATTTATTTGACAGAGAGAGACACAGCGAGAGAGGGAACACAAGCAGGGGGAGCGGGAGAGGGAGAAGCAGACTCCCTGCCGAACAGGGAGCCCGATGCGGAGCTCCATCCCAGGACCCTGGGATCATGAGCTGAGCCGAAAGCAGACACCCAACGACTGAGCCACCCAGGCGCCCCAAGTGTTTGACTCTTGATTTCAGCTCAGGTCACCATCTCCGGGTTGTGAGATCGAGCCCTTGATCAGGCTCCATGCTCAGGGGGAGTCTGCTTCTCTTCTCTCTCTCTCTCTGCCCTCCCCTCCCCGATTCACGGGCATGCTCTCCCTCTTTAAAATAAATAGATCTTAAAAAAAATATTGGTGGGTTTTCAATGTGGGAGAAAGAAATGTAATATCAAATTGCAGCTAAAGATTCTACAAGTTTGAATTGAAAAAAGTTTTATAATATTTTTTTCCTCTTAAAAAATCATATATCCTAGTTCTGTCCACTAAAATACCTAGATATGAAGACAAAGAATGAGCACCACCAGTGCCTAAATTGTTCATTTCTAAATACCATCTCCACGTCTCGGGCTCACTGAAGGAATGGCATGCTAGTTCAAGGCCTTGGGCCTGAAATGTACATGATGCACCTAGGTCATCTTGTTGAGGCACAGAAAAGCCTCAAAGACTAACGGGGACTGCTAGTGGAGTTTCTTCTTGGAGTGATGAAATGTTCTGTAATCAGGTAAGTGGTGCTGGCTGCAGTTACGTGAATATACTAAAAACCACTCGTACATGTGGTTTTTTTGTGGTATGTGAATTATACTTTACTAAATTGTTATTAAAATGTTAAAGTATTTTTAGTAACAACAATGGGATGGGAACCACCATCATGACTGCTGTGCAGGCCACAGGAATCATGATTGACCGTGAGTCGTTGGAAGTATCCCTCAGGGTGATGGGGATAGAGAATCAGCTAGTAAAGAGTTTCATTAAATGGTGCAGCTTTGGATTCCAGGAGGAGGGATACGGCTAATACCAGCATGTACTGAGCACACTGTCACAATACGGGTTTTCAGTGGGCAAAACCTTGCCAGTATATAATGTAAATCTCAGAGAATCGGAAAATTACAAAAAAAAGATCCACTAAGACATAGAATGGAGCATAAAGAGCATGAAAAAAATGCTGAATGCAAAAAGCAGATTTTTCAAGCAAAACACGTAGTCAGGAATCCAGTGTTTTTACAAAAGTATTCCAGCATCATCCAAACAGGCATGAGCCATAAAAGAGCTCCATGCTCTGGGAAAAGACTTAGAGGTTTTTTTTTTTTTTTCCAAACATACTGGAAAACATGCTGAAAGAGTTGAGATGAAAACAATACCATGTCCATGGACTTCAGCAACTTTCATCAAAATGACGGCAAGCTCTCAGAGGTGGAAAAAGTTCAAACAGGCACGCACATAGATTGCAGGCATGCACATTATCGACAGGCTAATGTCTCAAAATCCTCGAGACTATGATAGCGCCATGATCTTACTGCGTTTAGAATTTGCTTTGCTCCTGGGGCAGCTGGGTGGTTCAGTCAGTTAAGCAGCCCACTCTTGATTTTGGCTCAGGTCATGATCTCGGGCTCCTGGGATCGAGTCCCAGGCTCAGCAGGGAATCTGCTTGAGATTCTCTCCCTCTCCCTGTGCCCCTCCCCCTACTCATGCACGCTCGCTCTCTAAAATAAACAAATCTTAAAAAAAAAAAAAAAGAATTTGCTTTGCTCCTGGAGTGTCTCTGCAGAAAAATTCTTCCCTTTGAAATATTGACATTTTTCTAGTCAGGTTTCTTGAAAAAAAAAAAAAAGGACAATGGTTTCAGTAATGCTTTGCTTTTATTAAAAAGGCTTTTTTTCTAGAGCGCCTGGATGGCTCAGTTGGTTGAGCATCAGATTCTTGGTTTTGGCTCGGGTCATGATCTCAGGGTTGTGGGATCGAGCCCTGCATTGGGCTCTGGGCTCAGTGAGGAGTCTGCTTGAGATTCTCTCCCTCTCCCTCTGCCCCTCCCCCGGCTTGTGTGCTCTCTCTCTAAAATAAATAAACCTTTTTAAAAAATGCTTTTATTTTTCTGGGGCGCCTGCCTGGCTTGGCCAGTAAAGCATGTGACTCTTAATCTTGGGGCCATGAGTTCAAGCCCCACGTTGGGTGCAGATTAAAAAAACGCTTTTTTTCTTAAACTTTAAACATAGGAACCATCACTGAAAAATGTTTAATAAAATGATTCTAAGCAGGGTACATCTGTACTCATTAATATTGTAGGTAGGTTTTTAGCTGGTGAAGTTAATTTGTTTTAAAAAATAACCTGAAAGGGCGCCTGGGTGGCTCAGTTGGTTAAGCGACTGCCTTCGGCTCAGGTCATGATCCTGGAGTCCCTGGATCGAGTCCCGCATCGGGCTCCCTGCTCAGCAGGGAGTCTGCTTCTCCCTCTGACCCTCCCCCCATCTCATGTGCTTTCTCTCTCATTCTCTCTGTCTCTCAAATAAATAAATAAAATCTTTAAAAAAAAATAACCTGAAAATTATGAGAAGGGAGAGTTTCCAGCATGTCCAAAAAACAATAAATCAATTTATAAAAACTGTCATTTATTTTGAAAATGAGACCCATGAATAGGTTTCAAGAGATCTGTGAACAGGTACAAAATTTTGTGTGTATGGGAATTATTCTGTGGAGAATTTCCACAAAGTTAAGAACCACTGGTATTAAAAGTAATGAGACACAAGTAAATAAATATACTTTAATTTCAACATCTAACATTTGATGCATATAGTTGTTAACTTTATTACTGATATGTCCTTCTCTCTGTTCTTTAGGAAAATCATTTTAATATAATGAATTTTATTGATTGAGTTGTTTGAAGTAAATAGGTTATAACTGTCTTGAATAAAGTTTTTTTTTTTAAATTTTAAAATAATCCTGATAGAGACATGTCAAAAGGCCACATGTCCGTGTGGCTCCATTGCCAAAGATGGGACAGTCTGATCATAAAAGGAATGAATGCAGCTGAGTGAAACACTTTGAATATACAGATACCCACAAGTTACTATTAAAAACACTGATGAGCCAATTAGGGAAATCTGAATATGGACTACGTATTTTATTACATTAGGAAATTATTCACTTTTCTTGGTGTAATAATGACAACGTGGTTAAGAAAAAGGAGTCCTTGGGCACCTGAGTGGCTCAGTCATTAAGCGTCTGCGTTCGGCTCGGGTCGTGATCCCGGGGTCCTGGGATCGAGCCCCGCGTCGGGCTCCCTGCTCCGCGGGAAGCCTGCTTCTCCCTCTCCCTCTCCCCCTGCTTGTGCTCCCTCTCTCGCTGTGTCTCTCTCTGTCAAATAAATGAATAAAATCTTTAAAAAAAAAAAACCAAAACATGAAAACAGTCTCATGAGTTCTTGATACTCAAAAAAGAAAAAAGACAAAAATGAAAACTGATACTGAAAACAATTTAAAAAATACATAGGTCAACACCAAGATAATTAATGCATTCTTCCTCCTTCCTCTAGAAATTTAACAATTAAAGGGAAAAAAATGAAGCATTTACCTTGTCTTTTGCGTATGAGCTGCATTTTAGAGAACACAAGTGGCCATACTTGATGAGGGAAAGTTCTTCTTTACAAGAGCATCCCAGCTAAAAAATCTGACAAGAATGTTCACATTAGAAAGTCATCACTTGTAATCCTTAGTGCAATAATTGATTTGCACAAGGACCATCAAAAGGTGGAAGGCTGATGAAATTTACAAGAGGGGTTGAGTTTTCCCCTCTGGATCTAGGCATCCATCTTAGCATCACTAAAGAGGTAAATTACTATATGCCACCTGTTATAATATACTCAGTATTAGTACAGGGCCTTGCCTTTGAAATACTCTTCCACAAAGAGCTGACCTGGAATCTAATCAAGCCTCGAAATGTAACAAGTTTAATGGTAGGACAATCGACCCACTTTCTTCAGCAAAGCAAAACTATTAAGAAGAAAAAAAAAAAGGCGGGGTGCCTGGCTGGTTCAGTAGGTGGAACATGAGACTCTTGATCTTGGGGTTCTGAGTTTGAGCCCCACGTTGGGTGTATAGGTTAAAAATTAAATTTTCAAAAAGAAAAAAAGGCAGAGGGAGTGAGATAAGGGAAATACTTTAAGATTTAAGAGACAGAGCGGGCATGTTGCGTGGAAAAGATAAAATCGTAGAATTATTTTTGAGGCATTTTAAAAATTCTGATATGTATTTGATAACAAGGAGTAATTGTTAAACTTTTTTTAGGTATAATATGGTCATGCAAGGAAATGTCCATTTTTTAGAAAGTAATGTTGAAGTACATAAGGATGAAGGGACATGATAATGTCTGGGGTTTGCTTTAAAATACTTTGGAAAAAAACAGATTAAAAGCAAGGAGCTATAAAGCTAATATGACAGAATCTTGATAACTGTTGCGTGTGATAATGAGTGTGGGGTGATTCCTTCTATTATTCTACTTCTGCATATTTTGGAGAATTTTATATGATAGAGTGATGTTATCACCATACCACAAGAAATAAAGTTGGTTGTTTTTAGCAGAAGTTTAAGAGGAAACGTGAGAATCACAGAAAAATCTCACTTCTACACACTAGGTTTACAGTATTGATTATTTATTCAACAATAATTAAAATACAGATCCAGTAAGACCAAGTGGCAGGTGAGGAAGATTTTTTTTTTTAAACGAAATTTCCTCAATTCAATCAATGAACTGGTGAATCAATGAAACGAAGACACAGAAGGTAAAGGTAAAGGAAGGAAATAGTTGGCCACCTTCTGCCCAAACTACCTTTGCCATGGTCTTGAATCTTTGGAAATAGTTGATAGAACATCCTACTAATACTTCTCATAAACTCTTGGGCAAGCTGGATTCGCAAAGCCAACGCAACCGGGAGTTTTACATCTCTGAAGTTTGAGGATGCACTTGGCTAACCATGGGGAATTTGTAAGAGAGGAAGAGTAACCCACTTAACATCATCATGAAGGCAGCCAGACATGCCACCAGAAAGGCATTGCCAATCTCCTGAGTATTTGGCTTGAAGGGTATAGAGAGAGACGGGGGGAAGGTAATACCCTCCTCATTCATCACGGAGTGGTAATTCCAGACCACAGCGACTGAGATACAGATGCCAGCAGCCAGGTTCAGAATTCCTGACGCAACAGATGGAATGAAGGTGGCATTCTTCCAAAGAACTCCCATGCACGCATTTCTAAGTACAAAGATGAGGGAGGCTCTCCCTAAAAGGCCTAGAATGCTGGCGACCAGCAGGAGATTTTGAGAAACACGAATATCAAGAGGGAGGTAAGTATCACGGTACTTGTAACGGTGGCAAAATGAGGCTCTGTTATAGTTGCTGATGTGGTGGTAAATGCAGACTTTCCACATTCCCACGCACACCAGGCCAGAGGGAAAGAGAGAGGTGTTGTCCAGGTACCACACTCTCCACTCCACGAGGCCCATAGAAGTGGTGGTGAGGATCCATCCGACCGTGGTGATAGCAAAACCTGCCACTTGGCAGTTAGCGCCATTGAACAGAAGCATGGCGGCCGCGCACCCAGGGAACTGCAAACAAACACAGAGCATCGTGAGGGTGGGGCCCTTGGGCTTGGAACAACCCCCCGTGGGTGTGCAGAGCTATATTTGAGAATAGAGACATGGGACGTTCACATTCTGCTGGTGGGAGCGTAGAGCGAGCACACTTTGTGAAGGACCTTTGGCACTATTCATCAAAAGCCTTAAAATGTGCCGACTTTCAAACAGGCAGTTCCAGGGCGCCTGGGTGGCTCAGTCGGTTAAGCGACCGCCTTCGGCTCAGGTCATGATCCCGGAGTCCTGGGATGGAGTCCCGCACCGGGCTCCCTGCTCGGCGGGGAGTCTGCTTCTCCCTCTGACCCTCTTCCGCTCTCGTGCTTTCTATCTCTCATTCTCTCTCTCTCTCAAATAAATAAATAAAATCTTCACACAGGCAGTTCCATTTTGGGGCATTCGTCCAAAGAAATAATTACGATCGGCCACAAATATTTAGTCATAAAGTGGTCATGATGGCACTGTTCGTAATACTGAAAAATGGGACACACGGTCAAGTCCAACAACTGAGCTTGGTTAAATAAGTTATGCTGTAGCCATGCAATGGAGCTATGTGCTAATGTTCAATACACGGCTGGAATCGAGCACAGTGTAGTATTTTGTGTTTGGCTCTGCTTACTTGCATAATGTTTTAAGTTTCATCCACGTCCTGCCACGTATGAATAGTTTGTTCCTTTTCATTGCTGGGTCCTATTCAATTGTAGGGATAGGCCACAGTTTAAGTTTTTGGACATTGGGATCGGTTCCAAGTTTGGGCTATTATGAATAGTGCTGCTTTAAACATTTCTATGTAATATTTTGTATGGGTATACATTCTCATTTCTCTTGTGTAGACACCTAGAGTGGGGCTAGTGGGGCATATGGTTAAGTGTTGCTGAACTTTTTAGAAAGTGCTAAACCATTTCCCCAGTGGCTCCACCATTTTGCATTCCCACCAGCACTGCATGAAGGTTCCAGTTTCTCTCTTTTCCAACAGTTGATATGTTTCACCTTTTTGATTACATCCATTCTAATTACCATTAAAATGTAATGTAACCAAAAGGAAGACGTCCCCAATATATCAAGTACAAACAGTAAGTTACAAAACAGTACATATAATCATGGATATAAGTAGAACTGGAAGTCTGTATGCTAAGTTAGTAAGAGACATTTTTATCTGGGTTGGAGGGATTATGAGTTTTTAAAACTATTTGTATTGTGAAGAATCGCATAGCACACACAATCTAAGTGTACAGCTCAATGAATTATCACAGGGCAAATAACCACATAGACACCACTTGGTTTAAGATATATAACATTATCATTTCCTTATTTGTCTTTATCTTTTTTTCACCTTAGCATGAACCCCCAAGCATCTTGGTTCAATTCTGCCTGTTTTTCAAAACAGGGATCATGCAGTAGGCATTCCTCTGTGACTGGCTTCTTTCACTCAGCACTGTTTATGACCTTGGATTGTGATTTTTTATTTTTTATTTATTTTTATTTATTTATTTATTTTAAAGATTTTATTTGACAGAGAGAGACACAGCGAGAGAGGGAACACAAGCAGGGGGAGTGGGAGAGGGAGAGGCAGGCCTCCCGCAGAGCAGGGAGCCCGATGCGGGGCTGGATCCCAGGACCCAGGGATCACGACCTGAGCCGAAGGCAGACGCTTAACAACTGAGCCACCCAGGCGCCCGGACTGTGATTTCTTAAATGATGTCTGGCTGTTCAAGGCTCTTAAGGTATTTCTGTCATGAGCATGATTTTTTAAATAAAAACAATAACAAAGACTTCATTAAAGTTATGAAGCAATGGAGGATGAATTATAACTGATACATAACTACACTGTAGGAGCTCTTGTTCATTTGCCATAAGACTTAGCAGATATAAAAGTAGAATATTTCATAATGTGGGAAAACATCCGTGATGGGTTGAATTTAAAACACAGATAATAAAACTACAAGTTTGTAGTGTGATCTTATTTATGCCCATCCTAAAGTAAGCTGGAAAAATGCAAGACAAGATGCCTCTATTGGGATTACCAGTGATTTTTTTTTTTTTTTTTTTTTTTTTTTATGTTTTAAGGTAAAAGTCTATTACTTTTTCAATTGGGGAAAATGGGGGTGTACAAGGGGTAAAGTATAGAAATGAATAGATAAGGCAGAAGCAGGCGTGGAAGCCAGTTCATGGAGAGCATCAGGGGGTCTGGACTTTATTATGGGGGCATCCCACGCTGGGACGTATTTATTTACCATTCACGTGTGGTTTGCGTGACATAAAGAGGTGTGTGCTTGTAAGGAAAGCTCTTCGAAATACCTCGCTAAGTGAAAACGCGTGTTGCAAAAGCATGTGTATAGAAATGGCTCCATTGGGGCGCCTGGGTGGTGCAGTCGGTTGAGGGTCCGACTCTTGGTTTTGGCTGGGGCCGTGATCTCAGGGTCGTGAGATCCAGCCCAGCATGAGGTTCCGCGCTCAGTGCACACTGAGTCGGCCTGGATTCTCTCTCCCTCTCCCTCTGCACCCCCTCTCCCCTCTCCGCCCCCACCCTCCTGTGCTCATTCTAAAATAAAGAAATGGCTTCATTTCAGTGAAAGTTAGGGCAAACGTATAATACATGTTTATATATGTATAAACACAATATATATATATATATATATATATATATATATATATACAAACATATAAAACATGTTTGCATGTGAATAGAGAATTTCTGGGTACAGGAAATGGTTAACAGTTGTCACCTCTGGGAAGCAGGACTGGGGTAAGGGCCCTGGAGGTACAACCTTCCCTCCATGCCCAGCATCCTCTCTTCCTCGGTTTTAATTTTTTGCCAGAAACACGTAACGCTCTTAAAAGGTAAACGATTAATCGAGAAGGGGGAGAGAAGCGGGACAGAGACAGGCCCCGCTGCCTCTGAGGGAGGTGAGTGGCGCCAGGCCCTGGGCTGAGCCGGACCTCGGGGAGCAGGGACGGTGGGGAGGGCACGGGAGGGCTTCGTGGGTAGCGGCTCAGCCTCCTGCAGCACTCCCGAGCCCCGGGCTCTGTGCCAGGTCGGCAGTTGCTAAACTTCTTGGTCTCAGGACCAAAAAGGTCTCCACCCTTTGCACTTAGAAGAGGTGGAGGTAGGTGGTTACTGGGTCATGGAGTTTCAGTTTGGGAAGGTGAAAAAAGTTCTGGAGATGGATACTGGAGGGAGGTGATGGTTGCACACAAGAAGCTACTTCATACCACTGACCTGGACCCTTAAAAATGGTTAAAATGCTCAATGATGTTATATATATTTTCCTGCAGTAAGGAAAAAAAACCAAAAAATTTATTGATGACCCCAAAGAGTTTTTGTTTACACAGTTTATATCCACTGATATTTATCATATCAGGAATTAAAAGTGAGAAATTTAAAATTACTTATTACTTCATGTAATAAACATTATGTATTAACAAGGATTTTTACGAAAAGTGACTATATTTTCCAAACAGAATTTAGAGGATATTGCTTTTAGCAATCTGCAAGTTGTGTGTAAATTACACAGTAAATTCTAAGAATGGAAGGGAAGGAGCAAACTATCAGCAGAAGCATGGTTCAGGATCAAGCTGGAGACAACGCAAACACCCACCTACAGAAGGGACAAAGGAACTGTGGGTTATTCGTACGATGGAACACTATCCACCCCGCACAAACGGTTACGACAGCATTTGTGGCGATTGTCGTTAAGTACTTACTGACCTACGCCCTCCAGCTGGGCATAAACAGTGTGTCACTTACTCACAATTCACTTAGTAGAAGGCCGGTACCCAATGGGCATGTGAAGTTTGTTGAGTGGGCCAAATGCGTCCCTGGAGGCCTCCTCCAGAACTCCTTCTCAAACCTGAATTCATCTGTAAGATGGAGACCCAGCCCAGCACTGATGGCCTTGTTGAGTCAGAAACTCCCAACAGAACCCCCCCGAGTCTCTGTAACCCATGCCATGTGGTCAAGAGGAACACGACCACATTCTCGCTCTCATGTGAATGTTAAATGCTCCATGACCTAATGGGAAGAGTGGAGACAAGCTCCATGACCTAATGGGAACAGTGGAGACACCGACCCGTTTGTCTTTGGCTCCAGAGGAGATCCGCTTCTCGCCGCCGCTCTGGGGTTACCTGCCGCAGACACTTGCTGTCCCCTTTGCCATCAGGCAGCCGGCCCCTTCTCTCCTGAGGGGCCACTTCCAACCCAACATTGGACGAGACCACCAGGACTTTGAAGGGTGCTGTTGCGACAGTCTGGATCTCGTCTCATCCAAGTCCTCTGGCCCGACTCACGTACCACTGACAAACCTACACAGGCACTTACGCCAACATTTTAAAACCTTTAAAGAAAATTCTGGAACATTGGGGCCATTGTCACACGGGAGCTGGGTAGAAAGGACAGCCATTTTATGGCTTGTCTACTGTTTGCTAAAAGGAAGGGCCCCCTAAGAGAATTATAAAAGCAACGTTGTACCCCTTAGGAGTTCTTCCCTACCCGCCCCTTCCCGCCCCCGGGCCCCTGGTTCTCCGTGTTTACAGATTTGCCTCTTATGGGTAGCTCCTATAAACAGAGTCCTACCATTTGTGGCCTTTGTGTCTGGCTTCTTCTAAGCATCATGTTTTGCGGGTTCATCCATAGATGTAGTGGTACTTCCTTCCTTTTCATGGCCCAGTAATATTCCACTGTATACATCTACCACTGTTTCTTGAGCAGGTGATGGGCACTTGGGTTGTTTTCCCTTTGGGGCTATTATGAATGATGCTGCTATGAACACTGATGTGTGTCTGTATGGATATGTTTTCACTTCTCTTGGGTATGTACCTAGGAGTGGAATTGCTGGGTCACAAGGTAACTCTCTGTCTAACATCGTGAGGGACCACCAAGTTGTTTCCTTAAGTGGCCGCACCGTTTGGTAATCCTACCAGCAATGTTTTAGGGCTCGAATTTCTCCCCCTCCTTGTAACCCTTGTTATTGCTTGCCTGTTCGGGTTTGAGGACTATGTATATGGAATCACTATGTGAGCTCAGTGTAAAGGACCCTTAGGAACAAGGGGCACTTAGAGACTGAGCCTAATTGTAGTTTTCTGGTTATTTTCTGGCCTCAGGAAGTTTAAAACACAAATATTCTTACCAGACTCCGGCTTATAACCTGAACGTAATTTCCATCCTTCGAATTTAACAGAGCTTTGCGAACTCTGAAATGCTTTCTCCGAGATGGGAAACCTTTCAATGGGGTGTTCTAGTAGGTGCTAGTTTTCATTAACACTTGCAATGTATACCTCACACTTTGCCTGAGTTCTGACGGGTCTTTGGTTCAGATTGGAAAGTCTCCACTTCTAAGGGGCGGAACGATGGCATGTCGCAGGGACAGATTATCTTTTTTTCCCCTAGCCAAGGAGACCAAATGTGAGGGCTACACATGTTGGGTAACTGGAGAATACGAAAGAGAAAAGGGGGAGCAAATGGTGAGGACACAGGCAGTTTCAGAAGAGGTGGGCTTTGTGGAGTAGGAAAGGTGGACTTTAAACGGGGCAATGAAATACCAATAAAATAAAGAGCAATAACCTAAAAAAACCCCAGTGAGGCTGTCCCACGATGATGTTACTATGGTGTCACAGCACAGAGGTGCGGAATGGAGAGAGCTGAAGAGGTTCTACGTGGGATTAGGTGGCCCTCTGTGCTGGTCAGCCACTTACACTTTCCTTAGTCTTCATTGGTGGGTGACGCTGATGCGGTACCACTCGAATCCACGTCAGAAGAGACCAGGAATGGGCATCCAAATGGGAAAGCAAGGAACAGCAAATTAATCTTTGAGAGTGAGTGAAGCAAACACTTGGGTGGTCAATGAGTCAAGACACAATGAAGGAGGGCAGGAGACACAACAAAAACTCAAAAAACTAAGTGTGGAATTACCCCATGATCCAGCAATCCCAGCTCTTGGTATATACCCAACGGAAGAGAAAGCAGATACCTGCCCCTCCCCACCCCCACCACGTTCGTAGTAGCACCCTCCACAATAGCCAAGAGGTGGAAACCCAAATGTCTATCCATGGATAGACAAAATGGGGTCTCTCCACACAAGGGAGGATTTCTCAGCCTTAAAGAGGAAGGACATTCTGACACTTGTTCCAACACGGATGGACCTTGAAGACATTGTAGTGAAATAAGCCAAGAGACCCAAGAGACAAATAGTGGGATTCCGCTTCTGTGCAGCGCCTAGAGCAGAGTCCTAGACACAGAAAGTAGGGCAGGGGTTGCCAGGGGCTGGGGGGACACAAATGTGGCCAGTGGCGGTCAACGGGGACAGGGCTTCCGTTTGGGAAGAGGCCAACGCCCCGGACATGGGCGGTGGCGGCGGCCGAACAACATTATGCATGTCCACTGAACTGTACACTTAAAGGTGTGGTAAAATGATCAATTTTGTGTTCTACTTTACCACAGTCAGACACACACAACAAAGCGGGGCCATACCTCCACTAAGGAGTGACGCAGTCTCCGCGGGGAGGAGCGTCTGGGGGAGGAGGGCGGCCGGCCACCGAGCCGGACGCACAGAAGCCCACGCAGCTCCTCCTCTAAGGACACCCTCCTTGCTCCTCCACGGCTGCTCCTTGGCAGGGCACCCGGGAGGCCTCGGCCACCGCACCAGCCAGCCGCTCGCCTCCAAGGCCGTCTCCTCAGGCTTCCGCTGTCCCCACATGCTGCCACCCGTTGTCCTCACCTTCCAAGTTCTCGGTTGCTAGGTCCCAGGGGCGCCCGGGGGGGGGGGGGGGGGGCGGGGCTCAGTCGGTTAGATGGCTGACTCCTGATTTCAGCTCGGGTCTTGGTCTCCGGGCCTTAGTCTGAGGGTCGTGAGTTTGGGCCTGCGTTTGGCTCCACATGGGGCCCACTTAAAAAAAAGGGTAAGATAAAACAAAAATAAAAATAAAATAAAACAAACAAATCCCTTGGTTGCTAGGTCCTAAACGCCGGGACACCATCCGTTCTTTCGTTGATCAGCGCACCTCCGTTTCTTTTCTTCATCACATATCCTATCAGGGTTTTTTTGGGGGGGGGGTGGGGGTGGGTGAGGTTTACTAATGGGTCATCAGAGTCCACTTCTAAGGCACATCTGAGTCAGACCTGTCTCCTACTCACTTCCTCTCTCGTCCCCCCAGACCCGGCATCTAACCCACATCATCAGACAGGCGTTAGCAGAAATGGCACCCACCAGGGCGAGACTGAGCCGTGAAAGACCACAGGCAGCTAACACACTAGGGAAGATACCCTTAGTTCGTCGGAAAGGGCCTCCTTCTAGCTAGGCTTGCATTACAGGCTTGTTGACACATCATACACATGGGGAAGACAGTACGGAATATGCGCAGTAATTCCTAATCTGTGAGAAATTGACCTAAGACTGGGAATAGCTTCAAATGGGGCTTTTGTAGACATGAGACTGCCAGAAAGTCACGTAATGTCAGCTAAGCGGCACTTAGGACTAGATTTTAGAGAGAAGCCAAAATTCTACCTGAATTGCTTAGTGTTTCCACCATAAGGAATTTATCCCAAGAAAACGAGCAGAGATATGTACAAAGATGTAACTGAAACACACACCCAATGAGCTATATAACCGAGGTTGTAACTGGGCACAGGGAGGAAAAAACCCCATTTAGAGAATATGTTTGGTGAACCACTTTATATCCTCATAGTGTGATACGACACAGCAATTCAACACTATGTTGGTGAATAGTTAAGGGAAAAGTTCCCAGCTTTATTTTTTTTAAAGATTTTATTTGTTTATTTGAGAGAGAGAGAGAGAGAGAGAGAGAAAGAGAGCATGACCCGGGGAATAGGCAGAGGGAGAAGCATGTTCCCCGCTGAGCAAGGAGCCCAACGTGGGACTTGATCCCAGAACCCTGGGATCATGACCTGAGCCGAAGGCAGATGCTTAACGGGCTGAGCCATCCAGGCGCCCCCCGACATTGTTAAACAGAAAAATTTCAAAAACTTGATGAGTATAATCCTGTTTCTTAGGGAAAAAAAAAAATAGGAGAGGAGAGAGAGAGGAGGGAAGGAGATATGTGAATATATTACCTCCCGTAGCAGTAAGTCTCTGACAGCTTGAGCATCTTTATCTGTACAGGAAGGAAGATGACCGTTCTTGGCACGGAAGGGGGTAGAGCATGCGAAGGGCCTAATCGACCTGCAGGTCTCCTGAGGAAAAAAAAGGGGAAATCTCACGGCGCTCAGCGATGCCCACTGCATGGCCTGTTTTATTTACTTGCTCGTTCAATCCTTGTGCATAAATTAAGCGCTCCCTTGTACCAGGCCCCCAGCAGACAAGCACAAATATACACAGTTCCCCACCTTGAGCTTTGAGGGCTTAAGATTTAGTGGGCAAGCATGTTACGGAAACCTAAAGTGGATGAGGCACTGGGGTTAGAAACACACGTTAGGCAGCGCAGACTCGTTCCATTGGATCCTGTTTCACGACAACACACCTGAACTCCACATACAGTAGCTCCTCTCCCGAGAGGACATGACAAGAGCAGATACTCTTTGGATGAGCGAAAGGAAAACCTTGAAAGCCGAAAACACATTTTTGGACTTTTCCATCCTGAAATAGCTTCAGACCTACAAAAACATTGTGAGCGGCACAGACCTCTCCAGCCTCCACCCGGACTTCCCAAACGGAAACAGCTTATGTAGCCACGGGGCGACAATCAGAAGCCAGAAGCCACCATCCACACAATAGTACGATCTCGGGACTTGTTCAAACGTCAGCGATCAGCCCAGCGGATGTCCTTTCACTGCCCTGGATGCGTCCTAGGGTCACGCGTGTTCGCTTGCCGGGTGGCCTGTTTTGAATAGAGCCTCTACCTTTCATCACCTTGGCCCCCCCTTTAAGAAAACTGGTAAGGCTTGGCCTTGTTTTTAAGGAATTTGCCTCACTTTGGGTTGGGTTGATGTATTTTCAGCAAGACCACCTCAGAAGGCAAACTGCGTCCTTCTTAGAGCGCACCGCGTACGGCATCCGTGTCCCCCTCCTGGTGCCGTCAGCCACGTGAACACCCCTCGACGTGGTCTTCGCCACTTTGGATAACGCTATCTGGCCAGGCTCGCCTTTGAATTTGATAACCGGGTTTAAACCAGCCCAGCTCTACGCCTTGGTGAAATCTGGCAAAGACACTGTCACTGCGCTCAAGTTACGTCTCCCGTCTCTTTCCTCTCTGCCTATCTCAGGCGACGCGGAGACGGCCACAAGCATTTTGGGGGCATCTGGTGGGGAGGTAGGAGGTTGCGACTACACAGCTCGGGTTTCGTGGGGTGTTCATGTGGGTCACCGTGACTCAAGATGCACCACATAGAAGAATAAACACATCGTGCGTTGCTTTTCTTCTCTCAACAGGAGATGCAGAAAACACGCCTCCAGAACACCTGTCTTGTAGGGCACAGACCTGTGGCAGTACCAGCAGACGGGTCTGAAAATGGAGTGAACGTCTGGTGTTCCCACGTCCCAGACTGGGTCTCAAGGTACCCAAGGTAGCTCCCCCTCAAGAAGTCCGATGGGTCCACAGCACTGTCACCAGTGTGATTCATCAGCATGAGCACGCAAGTGCTCAGGGACAGAACCGCGCACATCATCGTCAGTGGGCCACGGGACACGGCCACGGGACCGCAGCCTAGCACCACTGTGGCAAGCCATGGCCGCATGTGAATTGTCCCCAGTTACTCATCTCCCACCTCAGACGAGACAACCTGGAGTAGCCTGGATAGAGGCCAGAAATGCAAACAAGATCTGTGGTATTCATCCACTTTTATAAAAGTCTAACTTAGAGATTTTTTCCCCATTCTCAGTAAATATGCACTCTAGGTTTGAAGAAGTTTTTATTAAAGAGGCCCTCTCCTTCCTGTCTAGCCTTCAGGCCCCACAAACCTGCTCCAGAACAGAAACCTTTCTAATCCTCCCAAGCAAAAGCAATCCTCCTCTCCCGGCAGGCTCTGGCAGACTCGTTCAGGGAAGCCATTTCCCTCCAGGTCCAGATGGAGTGAGGAACACACAAGAGCATCCACTTACGCAGCACTTTCCTGAAGCGGGCAGGGTCTCTAAGCACGTGAACATCGATTAGCTCCCCTGAGCTCCGCGGCCCTTCTCCAATGACAGAGGAGGAAACTCAGAGGCTCAGAGAAGCCAAGCACCTCGCTCCTGTCCATCAGGCTAGGGAGCGGCAGAGGTGGCCTTGCTCTGGGAACCTGGCTTCGGGGTCCAGGACGCTTTAGTGTTTTTCCGTATTACTAGACACTGGTGTGGGAGATGGAGCTCATCCCCGGCCCCGATTCTTCACACCCTGTATCCACACTCTGCCACATAACTTCATGGCTCCTCCCAAGGAAGAGGTGGGACACATCCCACAACCGCTCTGAGTTCAGCTGCGGGACTTGCATTCACAGTGGAAGGTTCGCAGGTGTGATACAACCAGGTCCGTGAGATAACACCTTTGTGCCTGCGTTGGTTCTCTCATGCGCCTGCCACGGACATCCCCAGGCCAGACTGCTGGTCCCGGGACGAAGATGACAGGCACATGGAGCAGGGAGTATCACGGTCTACAAATTCATGAGCTAAAGAGATCCTTTACCGCACAATGTGGTTTCACAGCTGCTTGTCACACAGCATGACCGTGGCAACGGCTATGGCTACACTGGCATACAGTGACACACGTACAAATAATCAATCCCGCAATTTATGTGGATTTGACATATGGTGAGGATAGCGTGATTACTTAAAAAAAGATGTAACATAGGTAAATCAGAGACATGCTCCGTTCACTCAAAGACACTATTTATTTTCTAAAGTCAAGCAGGACGATGTGTTGAGAGGTAAGTGGTAAGCGCTGAGCATGAAATATGTACACATTTTCCACAGTGGAAGGCAGGATAAAAGCCACAGGCAATGCCCCTGACTGAAATCTCGTGATAGAGAGCATTCCAGAGCTGAGCTATGACAGAGGGGGGAGGAATCAGCCACCACCTAAGAATGCCAAGGGCAGAACATTAGCACCAGATTGTTGTTGTATATGCAATAATATATCTATAGACAAAGGTATGTACACCGACTCACTGCAGTCTCTGGGTCCCCGCTAACCAGATGTTTAAGAGGCAAACAGGGGAAGGGCACAGGACAGTAACGGTGACATGTGCTTTGCTGTAAGGGTAGTAGAGCACTCTACATTGCTATGTATAAGAGAATGTCCTCCAAAGACCTCAAAAGGCTAGATACAGACACATAAATTCTACCATTCACATTTTACATATTTATCATCAAAATGATTCACAACACTGTATTTGAGGGGAGAGAATCGCAGATAAAAGCCTTGTCCAAATTAAAAGCAAAGTACACTCAAATTCCTGTGGTTGTCCCCCTGGGGGAGAATGATGGAGGTCCGTGGACAGCCAGCTTCACCTTTTCTGAAGTGACCAGTTTTCACAGTAAGGGGCTACACCGGGAGGGAAGGAGGACACTTCATTCGCAGAATGGGGATTTTTCAAGTCAGAAATAGCTTAATTCAATAGGAATGACAACTTGTGAAAAGGCATTTATCTTTTTGGCATGGGCGGGTTTGCCAAAAAGAGTGTTTATTGCCTGCATTACTGGAGCCTGCCAGTTTGGACCCCTCTATGGGGGGCACAGACATCCATGCTGTGGCTCAGGAGTCCAGCTCACCCCCTCTGGCTCAGGAAGTATAGACACCGGTCAGTTAAGACATTGGTGTGCACATGTGTTTTGGTAAGGCCACGGTCACTGCTGGCAAAGGGACGTCTCCCCACCTGTTGGAAAACTTTTATGGCAATACGAGGAAAACTCAAAGATCCCTCGATCAAACAAATACGCAGGTATCACCTCAACATGAAGTTATCCAAGGGGTTCTCCTGCCATTTACCAGGCACCGAATCAGATGAGCATTTGTAAGCAGCACACCGGGTCTGCAATGACGTAGATAAAACATATGTTATAACCAAGCCATCGGTGGTTGAACATCTTTCCACGTGCCGATTTGCCATGCGTACATATATCCTCTTTGGTGAAGCGCCAAGTTAAGTCTCTTGCCCACGTTCTAACTGGGCTGTCTGTTCTCTTACTGTGCAGTTCTGAAAGTTCTTTATATGTTCTAGATATAGATCCTTTGTCACATACGTGATTGGCAAATCTCTTCTCCCAGTTCTGTGACTTGTCCACTGGAAATGGACAGCATGACAGTGTTTTCTTAGCGAACAGACTTTCATTAGAATCTTGCCATTTCAACCAGTAAAAAGGGCACAGAATCTATAAATTCTGTGGCTGAAGAAGATCAGGTTTAGGGGTTGTAGAGTCCATAGGACCTCTGAAAAACCAGAGGAAAGGTTCTTACAAGTAAATGGAATGTAACCCTTATGGCCTGGTAGCAGATTTAAAGAGACAATAGCCAATTATCATTAAAAACCCTATGCACACTAAATAAGTGTTCTGGGGAAAAAGTAATTTCGGAAATCTGCTACTGGTCTCAGGAAACAGATGTCTAGCAAGCACATCACACTACTGGACACACTATGAACCGAGTTAATTTCACTTTGCAGAGAAACATCTCTTGAACCATGATGCCAGTACTAAAGCTATTTGTTTTGTACGTGTGTTTTAAAGCATGCACACTATTTCTGTAAGCGGCGATTTCAGAATGAGTGAACCCAACACGTAGGTTATTCGTTTCACAGCTGGTTTTTCACCAGTCGGAAACGATTTACCTTTCCAAAATGTTAATACATGAGCATCACAGATCATCGTGGTTTTTGCTGGGGGACAACGAAGGAGGGACAACGAGTGGTCCACACCACCGGACGAACAGGGAGCACACGTGGCAGCCCATGCTTTGGATGAATCACAGGACAAGACGTGCGCCAGGGTTTCCCCTCTCATGCACCTTACAGACTCGCTCAGCTTCCTTCCCGAGCGGTTGCTTCAGGATGTGAAGATGGGAGGAAGGGCGGACCTACCCGTGAAAACGACCCCTTGCATGCACCATGCGACCAGAGCCCACAGTCTAGACTGCACCAAGTCGCTGTCCACCGGAGCCCGCTGCCATGTGCGCTAACTTGCAAAGGAAAAGCGGCTAACGGTGCGACATTCTGCTCCGCATTCAAAAGGGAAACTAAAAAATTAAATAAACCATCGCAAACACACACGGAAGTTATTGCTTTCCTAACAGCCATTTTGCTACCGGAGGATTTGCGCTACAGGAGATTATAAATACAGGCTGGGGTTTCTACTTGCATCCTCAGGAACGGAGCTCCCAGGGCCAGTCTCTGTCCCCCACCAGGGAAGGCCCCTCTTATTTGCCTCTTTCGGGCTGAAGGCTGTCGAACAAGCACTTGAGCTGCTCTTCGCCCAGGTGTATCTTATCTTCCAGTTCCCGCTGCTCGATGATGAGGGCGGACTTCATCTTCACAAAATGCTCGTAGTCTGCCAGGCTCTCCTCGCTGAGGTAGCTGGCCAGGATGTCGAACACGATGCGCTCCCGGCGGTCCAGGTTCTCCTTCAGTTCCTTGGCGTCCTCGTGCTGTTGGATGAGCACCCGCTGCTTCTCGAGCAGCGACTGCTGTGGAGAGAGAAAGCGAAACGAGCCCGTTGAGGAGCAGGGCTACAGCAGGAGCTGCGGCCGACAGCTCGACAACGCCAGCAGGTCTGGGGGCTGTGACACCGAAGTCAGGGACCAGAGATCCCATGGCGTCCACACGGGAATACCTAAGGTGGGGGCGGAGCGCACTCGGTGGCCCCAGCAGGCTCTGGCCCCAGCCCTCCCGTAAGCGCTCCCAGGCTTGTCGCGCTTCCACGTCTTCCCAGCAGCCTTGGCCTTGAAGGGCTCAGAGAAACAGCCGTGATGAGAAGAGCAGTCCAGCCACAGACAACTACAGACTTTCGAGAAGCTTGAAAGGTATACAGGACTTAGGGATCCCAGGTGGGTCAGAGACCTGTCTGTGACAAGACTGCGGGGAAGTCGGCAAAAGGAATAGATTCTAAAGAACTTCCAGAGCAGGATTCCTAAACCCTTCTGGCAGGATTCCTAAAGCCTCTGGGCAAACTCACAGAAGCACACAGGTGAGGGAGCGAGGACAGGCAGGAGAGATGCAGGGCAATGGGGGAGACTCCCTGGCTCCTTACAAACATCCTGCCCTGGGGGGGGGGGTGCACAGACAACCCCAGTCCCCAAACGTGGCACTCAGAGTCATTCTCTCTGCTTACAAAACACACACCGAACTGTCCCGACCATCTCCGAGTTTAATGAAAACTAGGAAAGGAAGAGCTGAACGCATGAAATGTCTTCCAGTCGTCAGCCGGGGGAGGCTGGGGGTTCG
This sequence comes from Callorhinus ursinus, assembly GCF_003265705.2. Lineage (NCBI taxonomy): Eukaryota > Metazoa > Chordata > Mammalia > Carnivora > Otariidae > Callorhinus > Callorhinus ursinus. The sequence goes on from NW_027397078.1 coordinate 37,283,131, forward strand.
TGTCCTCGGTGTGACCTTCACCTGGGCACCCGCACAGCCACTCTGGTGTTCCGCCACCCTGCAAGTTGGCCACGGGCAGTTACCGACAGCCACACATGAGCATCTAGGACACGGTGGCGCCTTGAAAAATGCCCACGCGCAGGAAGAGCGCTGTTGGTTTGCGGCTTTCCAGGACGTACCCCGGACCACACCGCCGTGCGGGGCATCCTGCCCACCCCCGTGGGACACCTCCATCTCCGCGTCAAACTAACAGACACGGAGTTTGCACGGAAAGAGGGGAGGCAAGGCAAGTTTGTTCCAATGCAAAGGAAAACAGATGTTAACGGATTCTAGAAGTCCGCTTGGGCTGTTAAAATCAATTGGGCTGAGCGGTGACAGGGGGCTGCAGAGACTGGGGGGAGGACCAGACGTGTCTGCTTCAACCCACGTATTCATTTTCTATGTGGAAAGATGGAGGGAGCCTTATAAAACCTCCCTCTGCGTCTTTTAACTGGCTACCATGTCTGTCTCTGAAAACCTTAGCTTCCCCAAGCTGCGACTGCCTGACAGACTCTCCTCCAAAGGCGGCTATGCTGGACACTGGACCACTGCAATGAGACACCGCGTTCGGAGGGACCCCAGGATGTGGTGGGGGCCACCAATGTACGGTTGTCTACAGTCTGGTATCCAGGAGGACCACCGGCATGGTCCTTACTGTTGTGACTCCTTCTAGCATCCCCTCAATTTTTTTTTAAAAAAGATTTTATTTATTTATTTGAGAGAAAGAGAGAGCATGGATGGGGGAGAGGCAGAGGGAGAGGGAGAAGCAGACTCCCCGCTGAGCAGGGAGCCCGATGCGGGACTCGATCCCAGGACCCTGAGATCATGACCTGAGCTGAAGGCAGACGCTTCACCGACTGAGCCACCCAGGGGCCCCTATCATCCCTAAAGTCTAAATAAAGTCTTTGTCCGTTGCACACACAGAGGGGGAAAGATGGATTAAAGATGGGTTGAGCTGCAAAGACCATACCACTTTTCCCCTTAAATCAATACTTGAGAATATGCCAGTTAACATATAAATAAATCTCTCCTTCCTGTTCATGTTATTTTCCTCTTTTCAGATACACCTGGCAAAGAGGGGGAAAACAGCAATATGGAATCTGAACATCACCCAAGGGTCCCAGTTTTTCTTAAATGCTTATATAGTATGTTCAAATGGTAGTTACTTAGCTAAGCACAGAGCTACATTGGTCTGAAAGGCACTCTCTAGAAGATTTATGTGGCTGACACCACTCTCACGTGGAGTAAGGGAGAGGGGTGCCTCTTCTGTTCCCCATTCAGAGAAGTTAAGGAGTCTTATTAATAATAAAGATGATCGTCTGACGGCCTACTCACTGAATCAAACTCAACGTTTTGCTGATTATCTGACCCAGGAAGGAAAGCCAATGAGGTAGATATTACTTCCTGTATTTTGCACGTGAAAAACCGAAACGTAAACCCACCAAGAGACATGTTCCAAGCTGCACACCTCAAAAAAGGGAGAAAAGGGGGACAGCTGGGTGGCTCAGTCGTTAGGCGTCTGCCTTCGGCTCAGGTCATGATTCCAGGGTCCTGGGATCGAGCCCCGCATCGGGCTCTCTGCTCTGCAGGAAGCCTACTTCTCCCTCTGCCTGAGCTCCCCCTGCTTGTGCTCTCTCTCTCTCTCTGACAGATAAATAAAATCTTAAAAAGAAAGAAAGGGAGAAAAGGCAGACAGTCCTTCGGCTCCTTCCAGACTGCCGTGTGAACTCCTGTTAAAAGCAGCAACAACACTGAATTCCATGACCACTGAGTGCTTGTAATCTGTCAGAGTAGCCGAGCGCCACTTCCATGTAGTCAAGTGAAAAAGACTTCTGAGGAAGAGACCGTTATTATTATTAGTAAGGATCACTGGGAACGGATGAAAAGATGTCACAAGGAACCCCCAGTTTTCCCAAACATCACAGCAGCCCTGCCGTCCAATGACAACGGTGCTCAAGGCCCCGTGTGCCCCAGCAGCACCTGTTTGTGTCAGTTCCACGGAAAGAGATGGAGAGCTCTGGATGGGCTGCCTAGGAGCTGTGTGAGGCTTCACGGTGTGAACTCACAGCACCCCGCGCACGCCTTCCCACACTGTACCTACCCGGTCACCAGGAGAAGTACTGTCATCCAAATTATTGAGGGCATTTTCCACGCGGGCCAGGCGGCCGGACAGCGACAGCAGAAGGTTCACCACTTTGTCCAGGTCCCCAATGAACATTCGGAACTTGTCAAACTCGTTGGGTTTGCAGACATCTTTGGCAATGGCCTCCACCTCGTCCCCAAGTGCACTGTTGGCCTGGATGTCCTCCAGCAGGCTCTCTCGGGCCTCCCGAAGCACCTGCAGCTTGCGACTGATGCTCTCGATGAGCTCCTGCTGTGAGGACACAGGGTGGCGTGCAAACACTCATTAGGGTGGCCCCAACCCGGCTTGTCTAGCCGCTGCGGCAGCCCCTGTGGTCTCACCTAAGGGATCTGCATGGAATTCAGCTGAACTGGGTAAGAGTTTACTCTGCATCAAACAATAGAGGATTTCTAAGACCAGGGGAAGGATAACTCCTGGTGACATCACTGGCATTTAATTGAGAAATAAAACAAAACACCCTGTTCTCAGCCTGTTAGTATCCTCGAAGACAATGCAGGAGTTGGCCCTCCGGGGCTACTCACAGTAAAACCTCATGTCACTCTTTACCTCTGCCAGGAATCTCAGGGCCCACGTGACACTTTGTGCTTCATACTTTGGAACTTCCCAATTTATTTATATTTTTAAAATTTTATTTATTTATTTGAGAGAGAGAGAGAGGGAGAGAGAGAGAGAGAGACGCAGACTCCTCACTGAGCAGGGAGCTCGGTGTGGGGCTCGGTCCCAGGACCCTGGGATCACGTCCTGAGCCGAAGGCAGACGCTTAACGACTGAGCCACCCAGGCGCCCCGGAATTTTCCCATTTAAAGACTCATGTACAAAAGCGACTGAGTCTCATGCCCAGTACTGAATTCCATGATGAAAAAGTATGTTCTACACAGAGCAAGCAGTAAAAGTTAAAACAAATAAAGGGCTATCAGTAAAATTAAAAGTCCTTTAGAGAAACCTGACTTGAATATGACCAAAGTGCAAATAAGTTACTCATTTTTTTTAATATGGCAAAATCTACAGAAGACAATTGGTCATTTTACCGACTTTTCAGTGTCCGGCTCTGTGGTATTAAGTACGTCCACGTGGTTGTGCAACCATCACCATCAGAACTTTGTCATGTTCCCCAACGGAAGCTCTATTCAATACGAACTCCCCACTCTCCTCTCCCACCGGCCCTTTAAATGATTAGTTTTTAAAGGGCAAACATAAAAACCAAAACATATACCTCGGCCGCCCACCTAAAGTGATGTGGCACCAGATGGCCTGACCTGAGTGGCAAAGACATCCACCTCCTGTTATATATGGGAAGAATCATGGGGATGGCTCTCAGGGAGAACCACGGGTGAGCCCTGCCCGGGAAAAAAACCACTGGCTGATGATCATGGACGTCTCTCTGCCATGAGGTCTGCCCGGAGCAGAACCGATGGGTTGTTGGCCCCCACCTGGTGAGTTCCGAAGAGCCAACGTGACGCCAGCACTCCGCTGGGCTAGCCCCCCGAAAGAGACTGAGAACCAACAGCACGCAGGTGCACTAACCTGAATGAAGATGGTACCATTTGAAACACTCAAGTCCAATCAGGATTTTTAGCTCACTCTGCTGTAACAAGCAACACTATGCAAAGCGGACCTATGGAAGTCACCCGTACCGCTGTCCTTTGTCCCAGGGCAGTTTATAAACTCCGACCCCAGATGGAGCCTGCAGAGCCTGGGGGAGAGAAGGCACACGCCTGGAGGGAGCAAAGCCTCCTGATGCTCTCCAGGACTGTGTCCACAGCTCCATGCAGAACAGAAACCCCCACCTCGAGGACTGATGTGAACACCGAATGAAATCCCTGCACGTGGTCGCAGCCCAGCAGCCCCCAGTGGGTGCCCCGTACTCAGCAGGGGTCAGCAATACTGGGAGTGAGCGGCGAGAAGCTGCCCTGATTGAACACACAACAGTCAGGTCCAGACCACCTGTCCCGATAACTATGTAGGTGGGAAAAGTCCAACCTCGGCAGGAAAGACACGCTGAACCACGAGCATAGCACGGCATGCTTTGTAGGAGCTGATCACGTGGCGGCTCTGTCTCAGGACGAGGCACTGACGGAGAATATCCATCTAGCATTTACGGGTCCACACAAATACATAAAAATTAGCCCGCAGATCCGAAAGCCATGGCCTTTCCTCAGGGCTGCTCAGGAAGTTAAGGCATTTTCTTCCCTCGGTCAGTTAAAACCGTGCGCGTCTACCATTTCATTGATGTTGATGCTGATGATGAGTGCGGGGGTCTGAGTGTGCTCACGCTTGTGTATCTGTGTCCCTGTGTCTCTGTGGACCTGCCTGTTGGGCAAGATGCTTTAAATCAACTTCGAATCCCACAGCTAAGATGGCTTTTTTGCACATATTAGTTACTTGAGGGAGAAACAGAAAACAGATTATAGGGATGGATTCCAAATTCTTGCCTGAAGCCAACCCTAACCTGAATGAATACCTCAAGCAATTAGAGGATCGTGGATGTATGAGGCCTGGCCGGTGTTACTGGTAATTCTTCGGTGTCCTTATTCTTCCACAATCATCGTAACGAAGATTTCAGGCCAATGCATGAAAACGTGCCTTCAAACCTGCAGTATCAGCTGAGCTAACTTGAAACTGGGTGTTCTGGAAGGAGCCCAAATTCCTTTGATTGCTTTATAGGTCTTGCATAAGTTTTTATTAGAAACACCCACCCCTTCTTCCTTAAAGGGTCATTATAAGCAGCACAGACACTGACTTTCAAAGATCTTGGGATGAGGCCTGGCCCCGGCAGCACAGGAAATAATCACTCTCAGCACCAGCCTGGGTGCAGAAGCCTTCACGCGCCACATCAGATGAGGCTCTCGCAAGCCCATCTGCTTCCATTCTGCAGCCTGTGGCATTTGGGGAGGCCTGGGCTGAGAGCGACTGGTGGCAGAGACCAGCCCCCAAGGCTCACAGCAGGTGCAACGCGGCTTCTTACCTCTGTTCAGATGGCCCCAGACACCTAACTTTTGTCGCACTCCATGGGAAAATGAGGTGTTTCCTCTCTGGGCCTTGCGCCTACCTCTTGGGTCCAGAGAGAAACCGTAACCCTCAGAGATTCTAGACGTTGACCAATGAGTGTGTTTGGTTCTCCTGAAGAACCTCTATATAACTCCACCAGGGCACTTTCTGAGCAGAGTCTGCCTGGGCCACCCCACGCACAAAAACGTATTTATGAGCCTTCCCAGCATAATGCTTCCAAACAGACACCAGAACGCTCTCACTGCTTGCCTGCACGGGGCCTTCCGTTCTCTCTTGCCTGTGTCCTTAGTCTCCTAAAACGTGGGCTCACCGGCTTCGGCACTTGGCTCTGTGAGCACACGGGGATGCTGTGACCATGACAGCCGAGGCCCCTCGGGGAATGTCCGGCACACAGAGGACTCGGGGTCTTGCTCTTCGACCGTCACGGCCCCCCTGCACTTCCTCCTTTCCCCTGTGCACACATCGCACAACCACATGACACAGTATACTTGTGTGACTTGGAAGGAAGGCTGCAAACACAGGGCAGCCATTGCCTTTGTCAAACCAAGCTGAAAAGCGGGATTCCTGAGTCACTAACACGGCGCAGAACTGTGACCTCTAGCACTTGCCATTGATGGTGTAATCACTCGACAGGTGCATATTGAGCAAAATATGTCGGTCCACTTAAGAGTTTAGTCACGGGGGGTGGGTGGGGCAGGCACACTGTCAGGAGGCAAGTTCACAGAGATTCACCTCTCTCTCTCTTTTAAAAATATTACTTATTTATTTATTTGAGAGACAAGAGAGCATGAGCAGGAGGAGGGGCAGAGGGAGAGGGAGAAGCAAGCAGGCTCCCCACTGAGCAGGGAGCCCGATGCGGGGCTCGATCCCAGGACCCTGAGATCATGACCTGAGCCGAAGGCAGACGCCTAGTCGACTGAGGCACCCAAGGACCCCACAGGGAGTCATCTGAATCCCAAAGCAGCCATCTGAGGGGAGGCAGTGCCCCAGCATCTTGTGCCTCCCAAAAGCAAAACGAGAAAGTGCCACAGAGACGAAGGGAGCCCCTCAAATTCATCACAGCACGAGGAACAAGGGCACATCGTAAAGCGCACAGTCATCTACATCTACGGCCAGGACTGAATTAGAACTGTGCAAAGTGTACATTTTTTTCTAGTTTTATGAGAGGAACTAAAAACATTTTTGATTCTTTATTTAAAAAACAACAACATCAACCACAACAGAAAATGCAATCCTAAGCCAGGACCAAAGTGCTTTTCTTACATTTCCTTCAATTCCTTGAACCAAAAAGCTACTGTTTCCCAAACTGAAAGTAATTTTCTTCTGTGCATGGGTCACGATATTTCTTCTATTATATCTGAAATCAACCCGTGGTATTTTTTAAACCACTGAAGATACAAGCAGACTTCCAGCAAAATCTTTTGCAAAGATTCTTGTTAAAAAAAAAAAAAATTAGTGTTTTTTATGAAAGCCCTTTTCCAAAGTGCTGAGCATATGGAACGCATTCACAAAATGCTGGTTCCCTCCTTTCCTTTTCCTACTACTAGACGGGCTCAAGCCCTTGGAATAAACAGTATATGGTCCCCTCTGAGACAGACTTTCTTTGGCAAGTCCCTCATCCCTTTAATGCTGAGGCCTTCCTACAAAAAAACAGGTAATCCCCTAGACGGCACAGGTCTGGCATGCTGACATATCACGAAGATCTAAGGCTAATATAGTGGTAATGACACTGACACTGATAGCAGTAATTCTGTCCCTAGCACAACCTCATGGGCACTCACTAGTCCCCGACCTCATTCCGACTTCATCTCCAATCTCCGATGGAGGCATTCCTCGTCTACACAGCTCCCACCACTGGCCCCTGCTGCTTCTCCAAAATGTCGTGCGGCTCCCACCTCAGGACCTTAGCGCTGGCAGGCCCCTGTCCCTGCAGCGCACCCAGACACCCATGCGGCTCACCCTGCACACACCACCCAGGTCACTGCTCAGTCAGCCCCTCACCGGGGCCCTCTATAATCACACTCCTTTGTTTTGCTCCATTCCTTGATCGCGTTTTAATTCTCTTACCATGCAAGGTACTACGCTGAGGGTTGGCAAACTCCTTCCGTAAAGGGCCAGACAGTGAAGACCTTCAGCTCCAAAGGCCGCACGGTCAGGGGCGACCACTTAAGTCTGCTGCTATGGTGTAAAAGTCACCAGAGCACACAGATAAACAGATCAGTGTGGCTGTGTTTCCATAACAGGTCTTTTATCAAAGCAGGTGGTGGGCCACGCCTGGTCCACGGGCTGGAGTGAGCTGACAGTGTATTAGGTATATATGTTTTTGTGTTGGCTGAACGTAAGCTCCCGCTCAGGGAAGGCAGGGAGAACATGTGAGTTGCTAGAGGTCATACAATTAAGTCCCCAGAATTTATTTTTATTTCTCTTTTAAAAGATTTTATTTGAGAGAAAGAGAGCAAGTGAGCACGAGTGTGTGCCCTAGTCCCCTAGATTTTAAATGGGATAGAAGGGCCATGTCAATTGAACTTTCTGAATGAGAATGGTACCCACTTAATATGACCTTGGATCTTACTATACAAAGATGGTAAAGAGGGGCGCCTGGGTGGCTCAGTCGGTGAAGCGCCTGCCTTCGGCTCAGGTCATGGTCCCAGGGTCCTGGGATCGAGCCCCGCCATCGGGCTCCCTGCTCCGCGGGGAGTCTGCTTCTCCCTCTCCCGCTCCTCCTGGCTTGTGCTCTCTCTCTTGCTCATTCTCTCTCTCTAAAAAAAAATAAATTTAAAAAAAAAAAAAAAAAAAAAAAGATGGCAAAGAGACCGTGAGGGAAAAGGCCCAATTGTGGAAGAACTTGGTCACGAAGGGCTTACTACTGCTGTCCCAAATGTCACTGTCCTGCACAAAAGCTGAACACAAAGGCCCCTGGACACGTGGCGCAGGCCCACACTGCCCCTTGCCTGCCTCTGAGCACGCCGTCACTGACAACGGGCTTTCCTACCTTCTTCACCGACAGGTCGTGGTCCAAGTCACTCCCCGAGTCGTCCTCTGGGTCCTGCTGCTGCTGTAGGTCCTTCATCTTAATCAGCAGCTCTGCCTTGGGGGCCGACGTGCTGTAGTAGGTCGAGTTGGTAGCGAGGGACGCGGCCACCAGCACGGCCGGCTCCTCTCTCCTGGGGAACAAGGTCAGAACTTGAATCGGCCGTGACTCCATGCCCAGACACCTCCTTCCGGCCCACGGCCTGCTCTGTGACAAGCAAACGGTGGTGCCAACCCCAGGACAAGAGCCAGGGGCAAGAGACAGCCAAAGGGGGCAGGGGAGTAGGTGACAGATCTAAAAAAAAATGTGTCGCCAAATGGATACTTCTCGAGTCTACGGAATACAGTTTTTTAAAAAGGGGAAAAGGTCAAGTAAACAGGATGTCTAAAAATCTCCCCCTGGGAGGGAACGGAGTAGAGGGAGAGCTCTCGCCAGGAGCCTGAGGTCTACGAGGAGTATGCGCACACAGCTACCTGTAAGAGAGGCCTCAAGGTCCTAAATGCAACCTGCGCCTTTCTACCTGCCGCCACGTCCGTGCCCCATGGTCGGGTCCGCCTCACCCCCGTTGTCCCTCTGTGCTGCATTTCACTGGCGCTCCCACCTACTGTCCGTGAAGAGTGCTTATGGAGACGGTGGACACCACCAGGGCAGATGCCACCACGCAGGCCCGTGCAGGCAGCCCGTGAATGCGACAGGCTGCAAAGCACGGTCTAGCAACCCATGGCAACGCACCCACTCACTGTGCTCCATAACCAGGAGCACAAAGCCTCCTTCGTAAGCACGGACGGACATCCGGGGCCTTCTCTGCTATGGGGGCGTCCTGGGCTCGGGAGGCTGTCGAAAGCCTCCCCGGTCTCCACCCACAGGATGCTGGCAGTACCTCCCAGGTGTGACAACTAAACACGTTCTAGACATTGCCAACTGTCCCCTGGGGCTGGGGGGGGGGGAGGGGGAGAGGAGAGACAGTGTCCCAGCTGAGAAGCGTGGTCTTCTGAGAAAGGAGCCCATGGGCATCACCCTGAACCACGCTGGCCTCAAGCTAAGAATGCGCAGGAACTGTGGTATTTTCACATCTTTCCAGGCCCCCAAGGTGGCATCTGCAGGAACAGGCCTCAGTGGCTCTTTTGGGAGGGTCACAAAACAGCCAACATGGTCTACAAGCAGTGGGCAGTGCTTATGAAAACGTGCCCCCGAAAAGCCATCACGAAAACAGATCCGTGGACCAGCCCCTTGCCCCCTGAAGCCTGAGAGCTGCGGAGAGGGCAGAAGCACACTCGGCCAGCTGCAGAACGGAAGGCAGCCTTACTCACTTCTCCTCCATGCTTCTCGGAGACGGGACTTTGGGGAGCAGCTTCCGGCGCTGCTGAGCTTCTTCCAGCAGGTGCTCGTCTTTGGGGAAGATGCCCTCCATGAGGTCCATGGTGGTTCTGATCTTCACACTGGGGTCCAGGATATCGGCCAGGGACCTGTCCTTCCCCACAATCTCCCGGGCCAGCTCTTCCGATTTCAGGTCTTCGGCTGTCCTCTCCTTGGCCTTCACGTAGCTGAGGCCGGAGGGAGAGGCCCCGCTGTCCTTGGTGCCGGGCGCTGGGGCGCTGGGGCGCTGGGGCTCGGGCTCAGCACCCTGGCGGCTGTACAGGCAGAAGCGCGAGTAGGACTGCTCGGACGTGCTGAGTGTCTTGATCTGGTCTTTCTCCAGCCCGCTGGGTAGTGCAGGCAGCTCGGCAGTGCGGGTCAGGCCCTGGCGGCTCTCCTTCTCAGGCTGGCTCTCCGAGTGCACAATCTTGATGGGCACCATCTTCACCGTGGTATTGTTGTCCATCACCCGCTCAATTCTGGAAAGACAAGAGCCGTGTGCTGAAAACAAAGTGAGCCCCCATACGGACTGCTCCCCGGCACAGAAACCGGCCGGTCCCTCGCCTGCCCTGACGGCTGGGGGACGTGCGGGCCACTGCAGTGGAGGGAGAACCTCTACAATCCCACGACCGAGGATGGGGAATGGAGGTGGAGGAGGCTCCATTTCCTGCCCTTGAGCGTCTGGGGCACCTTCCAATTTTCAAAGTCACCCACACAGCTACAGACGCCTGAGGCTGGATCCCTGGGCTTACTGACTGAGAGGTAGATGGTTGGGCCCTCGTTTTCATGCCAGCCATCGTGCACACATTCACAAGCCCTGTTCAGTGACGTTATCTTTGGGCGGGGAAAGCCGCGACAGACAGGCCTCTCTAACAGAACTGTCATGACAGTCTCAAAGCAGGGCCAGTGCACACCCACGGGGGCCTGTGTGGTTCTGGGGCCGCGGGAGGACTTCCCTACAGAGCGGCCATGTTTTGAGTGTGGACACTGAGCACCATGCATCCGCTGGCCCCAATCTGAAGCTTCCTCCCGTGCTGTGTGCACCGGCTGTCACCCTCCACCTGCCTTCCACCACTTCAAGCCACCCTTGACACGGCTTCTCAAACCAGCCACACAAGGATCTGGCAGCAAACACAGGGCACACCACTTCTGCATTAGTTTAAGTGACTCACTGAGGACACACTTTTCCTTAAAAAAAAAAAAAAAAAAAAAAGACGGGGGGTGGCACCTGGGTGGCTCAGTTGGTTGAGCGCCTGACTCTTGATTCGGCTCAGGTCATGATCTCAGGGTCGTGATACTGAGCTCCACGTGGGGCTCTGCGCTGGGTGTGGAGCCTGCTTGAGATTGTCTCTCCCTCTCTTCTTCCCCTGCCCCTCCCTGCCCCCCTGCTCGCACATGCTCTCTAAATAAAAAAAAAGAAAACAACACAAAAAACAAACAAAAACAAAAAAAAAAAAGAAAAGAAAAAAATTAATAAAGAAGGTTTCGCAGTGAAAGGAGCTGGGGAGGACCCACACGGAAGAGAGACAACACGGAACTGGTCGGTGTGATGGGGCTTCATGCAGGATACCCTGAATGCCGCTTGGTGCCCTCAGCTACACCTTGCTGGACCACACCCAGGGACCCTGTGGGACCAGGGCCACCGAGACAAAACTCTGTTTCAAGTTATTTTTTAAAGGACATATTGGAGAAAGAGAGCCATTTGCTGGTGCCCACAAGGGAAGGAAAATCAAGTCAAAATCATGAAGCCAAAGTACTTGTTTCTAACTTAGTGGGCTAAGATCATTTCTACAACGTGATCCTAATGGACCGAATTTTGTGCAGCACAAGGAATGCTCCAGTGTTCTAAATTAAATGCTTTTCTTTGCCTTTTATCTGGCAGCGGGGAACACATTATGTTCTTTTCCCTGTTCACTGCGCTGCACAGGCCAAAATAATTTTGTATTCTCGTCTCTCCTCCAGTAGAAATCATTAGATGTTTTATCTAGGTATTCATGTACAGTCCTCGCCTAATGCCTTCTTTGTGAATAAATTTTAAAAGGCCCAGCTCTGTAGAAAATGCCATTTAGATGTGCTAAACTCCAGAAGGAAACTTTTGGCATCTTATCTAAGCAAAGACAGAGAGACAAGAACCCCTCTGCATTCCTTTCATTCCACACCTAGAAACCTGGACCACCTATCACCAAATTTATCTATCTATCTATCTATCTATCTAATCTATCTATCTAATCTATCTATGTCAATCACCATACATCACATCATGTTTTTGATGTAGTGATCCATGATTCATTGTTTGCGTATAACACCCAGTGCTCCATGCAGTACGTGCCCTCCTTAGTACCCATCGTCCCTCACCCTGAATTTTTTTTTTTTTCAAGTCAGCTCTATGCCCAGTGTGGGGCTTGAACTCACGACCCTGAGATCAAGAGTCCCATGCTCTCCCAACTGAGCCAGCCAGGCACCGCCCTCGTACTGACTCCTAAGTCCACCTCTATTTATCTTCTCCCACTTGTGGAGAAACTGGATTTCCAGGGCAGGAGGACACGAAAAAAAGAACACAATGAAAACACGTTCTTCACACGTTGACCTACACTTTTCAGCAAAGCATCTCTAGTATCTTCTCTAAGCACACCTGGTCTCTCCTCTCGAAAAACTGTCCAGACTTCCACATTTAAAAAAAGTCTGATGAATTTTTACTTCAAAGCCAGGACAAAACACAACAGATTAGACCTGACCGCAACCAGAGCTCATCAATTCCTAACCAACAGGCAAGAGCAGAGGGACGGAGAAGGTGGGGTGCCCCGTGGCTGCTCTCAAAGCGCCTGCTGCCCACGGGAGCCCGGCCCCGGCAGCAAGCGCCCCACGCGGCTCCACTCACGCCCACTGCCGAGGGAGCCCGGCAGCTGCACGCCGCGCCGGCTCGCGGGAACTCCACGACCCACTCAGGAGACTCGCAAACGCACAGGCTCGAGGTGACGGCGCTAAGGCTGTGCACGTGGCCGTGAGGGAGCCGAACCGGCACTCTATGCTTGTCTGCTCCCAAATGGGAACAGGCTCTTGGGAAATCGCTCCTGAGAACGCTTCTGGGGGTGATCAAATCCCTGTCACTGGCCACCGCCAGAGATGCTGCCGGCCAGCGCCTCCATTTTGTAGTTTCAACCAGAAACCCGGAGAGAACTTTTAAAGATTTGAAAGTAAGCTACCTAGTTTCAGGACAAGAGTTGATGCATTTTGGGGGAGGGGGGAACATGAATGCCCGTTCAGAAATTCCCCAGAGGGAAGGAATGCTGCACCCTGTTGGTCTCAGCAGCTCGGCGCCTGGCCCACGGGAACTGCTCAGCAGGTGCGTGAGTGTGGGAGCCTGCCCTGCCCCCCGGCGGGTACCCCGGCAGGTGGCCGGCACACGCACATTCGTGATCGAGGGGTAACTGGAAGGAGGGAGACACCAGACGCGGAGGGAGAGGAGGTGAGCATCTCAAGCTCCAGAACTCCGAAGTCGGCAGAGGGCAGGGCAAGAACAGTATCTCTGAGCCGAGCTCAAGTGACAGGCAGCGAGGGAAGCCCTGCCCCGGGCACGCTTTCCTTGCGGACCTGTCGGTCGCTGACTGTGGACACCGAGCAGAGCCAGGACCCCTGGGCCCTGGCTTCTCCTTTGTCTCGTCGGTCACTGGGATTCCACGCTTTCACACCAGGACTGATTGACAGCACACACCGTGGGGAACGGTAATTGAGTCCCCTATGAGCGACTTCCTTGGTAGTAACTTTCGGAAGCAGCACGGCCACCCTGTGCCTCCCAGTGCTTCCCGAGAAGAGCAGAGAGGACGTGTTTGGGGATGGGTCCAGATGCCGACCAGAGTTCAAGCTCTCTGTGAGCACTTGTACAGCAAGAGACATACTGCAAAGCCAACGCTTTCTGGCCCCAAGGGCATGGCGGATGAGAAAACTCAATACCGTGGGTCCCCAAAGACCCCCCAGGCCCCCCCGCCCCCCCAACCCCCGCCAGGATCTTCTATAGTATCGTCGCAGCTTACCGAAATCCCTCTCTAGCTCACAGGACAGACAGAATGAGAAAATCAACACTTGCTTCAGGCAAGGGAAAATGAAAGCTACTGCCTGCTTCTAGAGCGAACACAGGTCGGGAGCACCGTGGGGCACGTGGCGGTGCTTGTCCGAGGGGCCCATGCTCCTCACGCTAGCTCCGCAGGACGCAGGATGGAGGGGCAGAGGCTGGCTCGCTTGCAACACTGTCACATACCTGCCCCACCACAGACCACTGTACAGCCTTTCCTTCCTCTCACAGCTTACAATGTCACCTGCCACGGCAAGGACGTTTCAGTGACACCCACATCGTAAACGACATAAAGCGCAGCTGTGGGTACAATGTCACACTTGGACACACAGGATGATACCAGCAATGTCCTCTCTGCGGAGACATTTTGAAGTTAAAAAAAAAAAAGAAGAGCTTGAGACTCTAGAACAGGAGGGTCCAGTAGACCTTTCTGGGAACGATGGAAACAACCGGTTACCGGTGCCACCAACTGCACACTGTTCCGAATGACGCGCGGGATTTATTATATTTCTCACTAACGGACGTTCCCACGGCCCCATGTGACTGTTGGCGGCCGTGTGGGACAGCTGGGGACATTCCAGGCCAGAGCATTCCCGGCTGCGGGGCGGACCTGGGGACCGCAGAATGTGGAGCAGCATCCCTCACCTCTGTTCACGAGATGCCAGGAGCAGCACTCCCTCTTCAGCTGTGACACCCAAAACCTCTCCAGACACAGCCAGATGTCCCCTCGGGGCAAAACGGCCCTCCCCCAGCTTGAGAACCACTGCTCTAGAGAACAAGATGAAAATTCTCCGCTTCTTCCAGTTCTCACTTCTTCAAAGGCCCTCAGGCAGGAGGGAAAAAGGAAACAGTCGGCGCTCCTGTCAGCTCCCCGCCTGACCACGCTTACCAACGTCCCAGCGGGCATGGCAGACAATCCTGTGCCTGAAATTGCAACACCAGCACCACGAACTAGAATAGATGTTTCCTCTGCTTTAACAAAAAGCGTATACCAGCCTGGCTTTTCACATAAGACGTAGAAAAACAGTGTGGAGGGGCGCCTGGGTGGCTCAGTCGGTTCAGCGGCCAACTCTTGGGTTTCGGTTCGGCTCATGAACCCAGGGTCCTGGGATCGAGCCCCATATCGGGCTCCATGCTCAGTGGGGAGTCTGCTTGAGACTCTCTCTCTCTCTCTCTCTCTCTCTGCCTCTCCCTTTGCCCCTCCCTACCCCGTGCTCACTTGCACTCTCTCTCTCAAATAAAGAAAATCTTCAAAAAGAAAAAGAAAAAACAGCGTGGAAACACTGGACATTATGAAAAACACCATTTTCTCCTGAAGGTCTCCTGCTTAGTTTAAACCGGATTCTGATTACAAACAGGTGCTTAGGGAACACAGAGCGCTGACGGGCACATGCCTGTGGATGATGCATATATCAATGCTGGCCTTGGGTGAAAGGGACCGGGGATGGCTCCCCACCTCTATCACATCCCCCTTGCTCCTGTGGAACAGGACAGCCCCCCCACCAAGTTCAAAATCTAACTGACCACTGGAGCTGTGGATTCTCCCCCATGGAGTCAGTCCCCAGAGGCAACTTAAAATCCAACGTGTGTAGCTGAAGCAAGGTACCCAGCGTCCACCACCCAGGAAAGATGCACCACAAACCTCCTGCGGGAGCTCAGAAAAGGGGAAGCGCACAGGGCCACTGTCCCAGGGTAGTACCTTGCAGAATTCTCCTCCTGGATCAGCAGGGGAGGTTTGTCTGTCAGCTTCTGGGGAGCGAACTGAGGAGAAGGGGAGCGAGAGGTCTCCATGGCGGACGTCTGCAGGGGCCGGAACTTGGAAGGGAGCAGGGCCTCACGCTTAGGGCAGGCTGTGTGCTCATCTACATGCCGCCTGCCGTGCTCGCCAGAGGCCCTCACACCGTCTTCGGGCTGCGCACTGCTCAGCTTCTCCACCAAGGCACAGGGGCTGTGGGACAGGGACAGGCGGTCCACGCACGCCTCCAGGGCCTCCGGGGACCGGGGGGGAAAGGGCCTGCTGGGGGCACCTAGGTGAGCGGCCCCAGGTGTGCCACCAGCCAGGCCCTTGAGTTGCCTGGGTTCACGTTTGGGCGGCGGTGGCCTCTGTGGGGCTGGCTTCTTGGGGAGCGGTGCAGTGTTCACGGGCCTCGGGTCCTGCCCCCAAGTGTGCAGGGCCTCGGGGACGCTCGGCACGTGTGGTCCTGGGCCGAGCGTTTCCTCTGGGTATCTGTAATCTCGAGGTAGGGTCCCCGCTCGGCTGCGGGCCTCCTGGGGCACCTCTGGAGCTTCCCAGGTGGGAGGTGGCTTAGAGAGCTGGGACGGCTTCTGAGAGTCCTGCTGTGCTGTCGTACAGGCTTCTGGACCCTGGGCATCTGCTTGTCTAGAGGGAGAAAGTATAAAAATGAGCAAATGATTCCAAGTAACATCTTCTCTCCAAATGGGACTAGAACCCAGATCTCGATAATCTTCTGAGATCATTCTAAGGAATTAAATTCATATACAAAGTTTTCCCACACCTGTCTCCGCTGCAATTTGTAATGCAAGAGACACAATCCAAACACATGCTGGACGACATCAGGCTGGATGTTGGCACGCCATGTCAAAGGATGGGAAGTATTAAAAACACATGCACACATACCAGATGCACACACACATACATGAACACAGAAGTGGCATCCTGGGGTACAAACATTTTTTAAAAACAATGTTGATGTAAATTCTCATATGGCTATATTCAGAAATACTTATTTTGTGTTGCAACAGTATTTTTATGTGGCTTACTTTGGGAAATTGCCAATATGCAAAGGGATAGAACTTTCTAACATGAGCCACAAATCCATTTATTAATAAAACCTTTAAAATCAGTCATGTATCATCAAAAAATGAGAAAAACACAGACTTTTGGACACTGTAAGTGGTTCACTGGTCTTTCCATCCTGTGATCCGTTTCCAGTTCTATCTTTACTTTCTAGGCACATATGCATGTATTTAATATGTACACACACACACACACACACACACACACACACACACACACACGGAAAGGTCCTCCCGCAAAAAAAACACTCCCACAGGCAGGCTTCACGTGTGTGGTTCAACGCTCACAGGCTAACAACTATCAAACTTGCGACAAAGCACGGGGCCACCATGCCTTTGCCAACACATGGTTTCTTCTGACCTGAGTCATAGAACGAGCCTCTGATGGAATCTTCCATTCAGGGAAGAGCAGTTTTGCATTGAGGAGACAACCGTGTTGTTAAAGGAAACTCTTTAAGAAGGGCAGCAAAGGGAGAACCAGCAGACAGCACCAGCAACCCAGAAGAGATGTAACCTACTAAGTAACAAGCAGATAAGGCTTTCCTCCTGACAGCCAGGGCAGGAGCCTCATTCCAGCACCTGCCTTGCGACCCAGGAGTGAGCCGGCCTCCTGAGACAGGATGCCTCGCCTGAGTGTTACAGATGTCCCAACCTGCACCCTCCAACCCCCAGGCTGCTGTCCTGTAAGTCCAGTGCCCTGTGCACATCCCTCTGACCATGTCCTCGGGAGAACGGGCTCCTCCAGGTTTAACAGATGCTCAAGAGCAGAACCCAGACCATGCCCAATTCCCTCCCCTTCCCCACGGTCAGCCAGCTGGGGCCAGGCCCCCACCCTGCGCTGCGGGGAGCACAGCCAGACACAGCCGGACCCTGCCCCACCTAGAAGCTAGAAGCTAGAAGCTAGAAGCTAGAAGCTAGAAGCTAGAAGCTAGAAGCTCTCTGTGTCTGGAAGAGGACATGGGAGCTCAAGTCCCAGCGGGGCCCAGAGAAAGGGCTGTCTTGTTGTCTGCTGGCAAGACGCTGAACACACCGCCTCAGCTTAGAAGACACATGGTGGCAAGACAGCCACGCACAAGAGCTTAAAATATTAACCCGGTTCCAGGAAGTTAGATATTTCAGAAAAAAATACCTATCGGGTACATACTAAAAGAAACTAGAAGTTTTCAAAATAACTTGAACATCGCAACGGATGTTCAGAGAACAGAGTCAAGCAGCTGTTTGGTTACTAATCGCATTTAAACTCTGCCGAGCTGAGAACGCAGTTTGCGACTCGTAACTCACAGCTCAGGTGTCTTGCTGCGATGGGTAGGTTTGACCTGCTGCGGGGGGAACGAATGCCCTTACGTGCCCCTTCCGTTTCAGCCACTGTGCCTCTTAAGCTCACAAAACCTAATTCACGGGGCGCCTGGGTGGCTCAGATGGTTAGGCGTCTGCCTTCGGCTCGGGTCATGATCCCAGGGTTCTGGGATCGAGTCCCGCATCGGGCTCCCTGCTCCTTGGGAGCCTGCTTCTCCCTCTGCTTCTCTCTCTCTCCCTCTGTCTCTCATGAATAAATAAATAAAATCTTAAAAAAAAACCTAATCCACGACAATTTACAAACGCCTCCCCAATATTTCATTTCAAAGAGCTGAGCCACGTTTGCAGGTTTTCACCTCTCCTACGAACACGCTTGAAAAACGGCACCCACAGACCCGCAGGAAAGCACCTGGTGCCGCTTACTTACTAAATATCCACCACCTCACAGACACTCACAATTCAATTAGCTACAATGTATCGCTTAAATCTAAGTGCTTTTGGCCATCTGGATTCACATTTCATACTTTAACGAAAAAGGAGCTCTATTTGCAGAGTGCATGAGACAGGATGTGTGGAGATCTGCCCAGAAACACAAGAGAACCCACAGATGGGAAAGAAGGACTCCGCGCAAAAAAGATGGGCTGCACAGAGTCTGCCCAAGGGCCACGTCCCGGCTTCTGTCAGGCACAAGGTCCTTCCTGTCTTCCCGGCGGGGCATCCTTTGCAGGACGGTTCCCCAGGGGAGGCATGCATGCTGTATGGTCTCTCCTGGTCCTAGCAATGCGCTGCACCCCAACGCTGCACTCCAGTTAGACTTACGTTAGCGCAGCAATTTCAGCGCGAACCTTGTCCCCAGCCCCTTATTTTTTTCTTTACTCCTCCACGTCACCAAACTTACAAAGTCAAAGGCATAAAACCACTAGTGGGTTTTTCTTACTCTAGTTAGGGATTCAGGAAATCAGGGTCACAAGAAGGACCACAGGGTGGAACCTGGGGCTCTGGTAGGGTCATATTCCGATCTGTTTCTAATAGGTTCCCAATGACTACTCAGTAGAGAATGTGTGTGTGTGTGTGTGTGTGTGTGTGTGCGCGCGCGCCTGCTGTGCATGTGTTAGATGCAGCCCTGTCGCTCTCCGTGTTAATGTACGTATATCCCCCGCCCTCCGCTTTTTTGAATCTTCAAGTATAAAGTCAATGGTGATAGTAAGATCCACAGATAAAGAAAATAAGGATGTCTTAGAGATTTGCCAGCAAAAGCACTGAAGCATTTGCTCCTAGGTACACACAGGAGCGGCGAGTGGAGCCGTACAAAGGAACACGGAAAAAGGCAGCTGCATTCTAGAGTCCCAGCAACTGATATGCGGCTTAGGTTGCTCATTGTCCTGAAGAACATGCTAATGACATGTTACCACGGGGAACACTGCTCCTGCAGGTCCAGGAGGAGGGAGGCCTGGCGGGCTCTATGCACTGGAGACTCCCTGAGCCCTGCGACCCGCTCTGGGGCTGGACCCCGCGCCACGCCGCTCTTCCTCATGGGCCTGGCCGCTGCGGGGGCAACGGGAGGGGAAAGGCCTGCAACAGGGCAGCGAAGCCAAACGAAACGAATCTAAAGAGGAAAGTCCCCAGGAAAGGCCATGGTGAATGCCGCTCAGCAGCCCAAACACCCTGTGATAGGGCGGAAAGGACCGGAGGGCCAAAAGGAAAAAGAATATATATAGACACACACACACACAGAGACACACACACACGGAGCAAATGCTCTGGAAATCCCATGCACACTGCTCGAATTCACATCGACATTTTTGATCTGGGTGTGGAGACGGCCAGGCCCACGTCTAAATGCGGTTTCCGTATCTGAGAGGTGGTGGCTTTATTTCCGGATCCCATCTGTTCATGATGAGCCCTGGGACAGCACTGGGTTTCTCTCTCTGGGTCACATTCTCTGCTCACAGGGCCCTTCACACGGGGCCCTCGTTCCTGGTCGCCCCCAGCACGGGACTGGTTTCACTCTCCAACGACTCGTGGTTCAATCTCCACTCTCCTCACTGGGCTCGTACACACTAGGTGGCTGGGCACGCAAGGGACATTCACAGCACCACAAGTACAAGTCTCCTGACGGAATCCCTGGTGTCTCCGTCGATCTTCCTGTCCCCCAGGGGAATCCCGACAGACTCACATCACCTTGGCTTCGAAGCACAGGCAGAAAGCTCTTCTGTCTACACAGCACCCCACAAAAGCCAAGTGACGTGGGAAAAGGAGACGATGGGCAAGGCATGGGAGCGCCAGAGAGGTAATCAACCAGTCAACTGACCAATTCACTAAGGAACAGACAGAAACACTCTAGAAACATTTCAAGCTGCATGAACACCCAGCAATAATGGCACCGCCCACTCTTTCCTGGGAGACGCCAGATGACCACAGGACTTCGCAGATGGTGAGCCCCCCTGTAGGTAAGGAGGCTGTCTGGTCGTCTTATCCCAGTGTCCAAGCATGCAAATAACATCTACCAGACGAATGGAGAGACACACTGGTGAGGATGGAGGGAGCAGTTTCCCTAAGTCCTGTTCCAACGCTGTGTCTCAGAGAATCACCTTGTGGGACGATACAAGCCCTGAAATCATTTCCAATTCAGTTCTTTCTTTACTGCGACGTCTTCACTAAAGTTTTTCTCTCTGTGTCAACCCCAAATAGGCTCTCTTTTCTGTGATTCTAATGTGGGGAAAGCAATTACTTTAGAAAATCAGATGAATGTTATTTCCTCGTTGTCCTAACAGATGGATAAAAAGATCTGCTTCCTTTGGGTTTTATTTTTGCTTGCAGGAACTTGGATGGTAACAGGAACGAAGTCAAATTAGAGAGACCGAGGCGTCATTTGTAGTTAAGTGGAGAAGAACAGATTAATAGAGAGATTCCAAAACCAAATGCACAAGCACAGAATTTAGGAAGGGCTAGTGTTCAATCACAGAAAACACCGACATTTAGAGATCATAATCTGTGATGGCCCCTCAAGCATCCAGCTCTGTTTTCAGAACACGTGTTTTGAATCTATTCCAGGCCTCTTTTGTTTTTATGGCTAGAAATCCTCATTCCTGGTTCCAAGATGTGACATTTGGGGAAAAAAACAAACAAAAAAAATTTTTTTATTTTTTTAAACAAAATGAGGCAAATTCCCTCTGCCAATCAAACCTCCAGTCCAGTTAGAATCAGAAGCACGGACAAATGGAATAAAAATGACATTTGCATGTGATCTGTTAGCTGAGTTTTCTCCTGGCGCTCCGTTTTTGGCTTTCCTAAAAATATGTTTTGCGCAAAGTTCAAAGTGTGGGCAAGCCTGATACCAACTGCGATTTTTTTTTTTTTTAGAAGTGGCCGAACTGATGAAATCAGGATTTCAGGGGCGAGTGGGAATGGCCAATGCCGTTGCTCAACCACTGGCCACAGACTGCACTCAGCCTGCTCTGCAAGTCTGACCTGGTGACTCAGCAGGACTAATAAGTAACTTTTCTTCCGAAGCTGCAGGCCACAAGAGTGTCCTCAGGGATGCCACCAGTCACCCCACGGCCCCAGTGGAGACCTGCCATCTCTTCTGATAGGTGTTCGGGTGCTCTGGTTTGGCCGCACGTGCAGCCAGCCAGGACCCCCCTCTCAGCACGGGTCAACCAACGTCGGACCAGAACATCACGGAAGCAGACATGAAATGCAAACCACAGGAGACAACAGGGAAAAGAAAAGTTCCCTCTGCCTTCTGATCCCCTGGACAGCTCTTTCCACAGGGCATGGGAAGCTGTTACCAATTTGAAGCTGATCTAAAGGAAACAGGGAAAATGTCATAAATATTCGAGGCTTTTTGCTCCTCCCAGGCATGAGGTTACGCTATCCAAATTTATTTCCGGGGTTTGTAAAAGCACTGTAATCCTGCAGATACACGCAGCCTCTTTAGACTCTGTCCTTACCCCAACGCCTCACTTCCCTCCCACCCAGAATAACCCCTGCCCTGATGGACGAGAGCAGGGCAATGTTTTTGTCTGATGTTCTGGTTTTAAAGCTTTTTTAAGGCAGACCATTTCCACCAAATATAGGAGGGCCTATCCAGTCAACCCCCAGCATCCACTCCTTAGGCTCAACCGCTCTGCACTCCTGGTCCATCTTGTTTTCCTAACGCACCCCTCCAATTCTCCACAGCATTCTGAAGGAGTGTAGGGGATGACTTCAGACATACAAATCTAAGCTCTCCTCAACCATATCCCACCAGAAGCCAGGCCTGGCAGAGGTAGGGACTGATGAGGACACGCATGCGTGCAAATCCGTATCTGAGCGAAAGCCTTCTAGCAATCTTGATTTTCTGCCAGTGCGGAGAATCTCTGCTCTATGGGACCTTCCCCTCCCCAATTCCGTATCTCCATTTTTCCAACCACTTGATCTGGATATTAAACGCCACTCCTGAAACCAATCCTTGGCTTGGCATGTCCCTCCAAAACTAGATTATTATCATCTGAAAAAAGTGACATTAAGTGCCCCTGGCTACCAACCTTGGAGGGATCAATCCTTGATCCTTAATCCTCCAGCCAGAAAGGCTTCTCAAACCCTTGGCCCTGGGGATTTGGCCCTTGGGCTGTAGTTTGCCAAACCCTGGTCTAGAAGGCAAGGCAGATATTAATTCCTTAAAAATTCAAGCTCATTTTGAAAAGTACTATGAAGAATGTATGAGGAGAATGCCAAAGGGGAGAAGAGCTCTTTACACAAAGAGCAGGGTCTGCTGAGTTCTTTTAAAGCTATGATTTTGTAACTTTTACGGCCATTTTTTCCTTATTAGTAGGAGCAACAGTCTCTTGTGACCAACCTCATGTGAACCAGAGTGGAGTGCCACAAACTGTCACTTGAAATCATTAGAAGCAGTCAGATGGAAAAGATAAGATCAGATTTTATGATGGCATACATTTCATTCAGCTCAATAACAGTTTTGGGAACATCTCCGACGTGTAAGTTTTAATTAGGTATGACCTGTTGTTAATAAAAACTTAAATGCTATGAGCATTAGGGTACAGGTAACGAGCAATAAATGAATTTGGGTTCACCTTAATTCTTGCCCCCTACATCTACACGCTTTTCTTGTGAGCCGCTTAAGTTTTTAAAACCACGTGTTTGAATTCCTAGAATCTAGCTATGGATCTGGGAGGTCTTCAGGTTATAAAACATTTTCACAACTCTTTTCTTCTGCACACCTCACCCCAATTTTACCAAGGTATCGTTTGAACACTGTAAAATTCAAGCGACTGGAGGTCGGGGTAAACGTGCAGAGTTGTGCGTTCACCACCACAATCGAGTCTAAATACAATTGCACAGGCCCCAGGAAGTTTCCTCCTGCTCTCAGGCAGTCATTGTAGCCCAGCTTGAAACCCCTGTAAGTTACTCTGGGTTCTTATCTGGAAGGAGAACCTACTTCAGGCAGATGCAGAAGATTAAAATTCCTTAGAACTACAAACCAACGCCCACTGAAATGACAGGGAAATGCCCCATTTCAACACATTTGAGGGGGACTCTAGTCGCGACTTTTACAAATTAAATTTTCTGAAAGCAAAGCCATCCTGCAGCGACTTTTCCAGATTGTTAAATAAAGGATTCCGTGTGACAGATCCCCCACGATGGGCATTTCCAATCTTCTTCTCTCCTCCACTGACTGCATTTTACAAACATGCACACATTTTCGTCATAATTAGCATGCAAAGTAGAGAGCTTGATCCTCTCCCCTGGAAACTTCCAGCCCCTCCTCCCACCGCCACCAAATCAAGGCTAGACTGCTTAATTTTCTAGACTCTCCCTCTCATCCTTCCCAAGCCACCTGCCACTCCTCAGGGGCCCCTGTTCCGGCAACACACGTTTTGGCCAGAGGCCCTTTCCTGCCATCCACGCCTTGTGGTTTCCGTATCTCTGCTTTGATCCACACTCTTTAGTAGGAGACGCCCCACAGACACCATTCCTGTTTTCTGTAAGATCGAAATGAAGTGCAACCTTTTCCATGGAGCGTTTCCTGGACCTGTTGACAAAGATAAGGCTTTCTTCTGCTGAACCCCTGTAAGGATTTAATCTCTGCCTGTTTGTCCCCCAACTGTTCTCAACTCATCTGTGATATTTTCAACTACTATCGCTCCTCCTGGGTACACTGATTGCACCCACTTCTGTCCCTGGGCCTAGCACAGTGCCTGGCACAAAGCAGGCTTCAGCAAAGACTCAGTGAGGTAACAGGGAGAAACGGAGGAAGGGAGGGAGGGATGGAGGGAGCGGGGAGAGGAAGACATGGCTGGCAGGCTGACTTTCTTCTGACTACCCTGCGTCATAGCATTTACATTTATTTCTGTGTCCCTCCAAAATGCGTATGTTAAATCCTAACACCCCGCAACGGGAAGGCGTTAGGTGGCGGGACCTTTGGGAGGTAATTAGGTCGTGACGATGGAGCCCTCAGCAATGGGACAGCACGCTTATACGAGAGCGAGCTTGTTGCCCTGCTCTCCGCTCTGCCCCGCTCTCCCCCACTGCTCTCCGCTCTGCCCCACTCTCCCCCACTGCGTAAGGACACAGCAGGAGCACAGCCGGCTGCAAACCAGGAAACGGGTCTCACCAGCAAGCAAATCAGCTGCACTTCCATCTTCGACTTGCAGCCTCTGGAACAGTGAGAAATAAATGTCTGTTGTTTCAGCACCTGGTCTATAGTAATTGGTTATGGATTATTTTCCCCAAGAAGAGAGGATAAGATCCTTCAAGGGAGATCCTCTCTGTGCCTGATTCAATTTTATAGGCTCCCTGGCACCTGACCACACAAATACAGGTCAGTAACCAGAAACAGAGCTATCACCTGAAGACCTGTCCAGAGACCGTGCTTCTTCTGATCTTGTGGTAATTAAAACATAGGGATAAGCACGCACATGTGTTCGCGCGCACACACAAGCCGGTGGGAGCAGTAAGGCCTGGGAGAGGATCTCCCCCTCTCCCACCTGGTCTGGAAGGAGACGTGGGCCGCGTCAGCTCTACTCCGTAGCGGTCTCCTGACTGCCTCCTTCCAATTCCACATCACATCGCCATGAATGCTACAGAAACAGATCCAACTCACAGACTCAATTATGCTTATTTGTCCGTTAAAGGCCATCTGAAGTAACTCAATTTTTCAACAAAGCGGGGGCCGTAATAAAAAATAGGAACTGGCGATTGAGTAGCCCTTTACTCTTTTGAATGTGTTTATATCTATGGTTATATGGCTTCTATTTATTTTATTTTGACCTACTTATACCCTGAGTGATCAAACGTTTCGGGGTGACGTATCAAAGGAAACCACACAACAGGAACGTTAACATGAACATAAACACATCCCAGTGAAAGAAAACAGAAGGGTGAAAGACACAAGCATGCACAAATGCTCAAATGAGCGGACACTAGAATATACGGAGGTGTGACGGTTGTGCCTCCGATGGATCTTCAGGTTTCTGTCAGCCAGAGCAGTAATGGTGGCAGGAGGGCCCAGGGTACTGGGAAGCCGAGGACATCTTGATTCTTCAGCAGAGACAACGCTATTACTAACCCCCATTTGCAGAAAGCAAGCACGACAGACACAACTCAGCATTCCCAGGGCACTGCAGCCTAAGTCACTTGCCCCCTAACGTGTGCTAGGGTGGAGATGTTCATCTCTGACTCCTGCTTTCTCTCCACAACACCACATTAGACCGTATTCTAAAACACCTGGGTTCTTCTCTGCCCGGGCCGTAAAGACACTGGAGAATATTGCAGGTGGTGGTCTACAGCTCATAGGAAATTCATACCCACAGAGCCCCACATAGTTATGCTTTCTACGCAGTAACGCAAAGGCCACCACACAATTCCCAGGAGCCAGGAGCCAGCAGAATGGGAATGGACTGCACACAGCCACCAGGCAGGGGCAATGACAATGCAAACACTAGTAACTAAAAAGGAAAACACTGTAACCAACCATTAATGTTTGAAAAGCACACAGCGCACTTCAGCGATCTATTTGCCACCTAAATAACAATAATCAAGAAAGGCCCCACCCCCAACAGGAAAATGAACACAAGATGTGAACAGTAACGAACAAAAGAAAAAAATACAAATGGCTAGGCAAGACGCAAAGTTCGACTTTGCTAGTTCCTGAGAAAATGGGGCGTGCCTGGGTGGCTCAGTCAATGGTTAAGTGTCTGATTCTTGATCTCAGTTCAGGTCTTGATCTCAGGGGCGTGGAGCCTACAGGAAGGAAGGAAGGGAGGGAGGGAGGGAGGGAGGGAGGGAGGGAGGGAGGGAGGAAGGAAGGAAGGAAGGAAGGAAGGAAGGAAGGAGGGAAAGAGGGATGGACGAACTTTTTTGCCTATAGAGTCACAGAATTTTTTTTAAATGTTCAATATGGATAAAGTTTTGGGAAAGGCAGGATTGTCCTAGGCTGTTGGGTGGTCGGGCATAAACAGTACATACGTCATGGAAGGCATCTTGGGCATATTTCCCAAAAGCCTGCCTTGTGATTCCAGATCTAGAATTTAATCCTAAGGAAATCAGCCTGCCAGAGCATGAATATTTCACTACAAGATGTTTGCTGCAGTATTACTTATAACTGTGAAAGACTGGAGACAACCCGAAAAGTCCACAGGACCTCTACTGGCCACTCATATCTTAGAATGCCATGAATCATACACAGAACTTCGCTCTATCTTTACTAAGAACGTTTTAGTTAGTAAAGCAGATTTTAAAATAACACGTCCTTTTAAAAAAAACTGTAGGGTCGCCTGGGTGGCTCAGTTGATTAAGCGGCTGCCTTTGGCTCAGGTCGTGACCCTAGGGTCCTGGGATTGAGCCCTGAGTCACGCTCTCTGCTGAGCGGTGAAGCCTGCTTCTCCCTCTCCCTCTGCTGTTCCCCTGCCTGTGCTCTCTCTCTCTCTCTCAAATAGATGAATGAAATCTTTAAAAGAAAAAAAAAAAACTGTATACACAATTAAGGAAGCTGTATCCTCAAATCAGTAAAAATCCTGACTCTCAGAAACATACGTCAAGCTTATAAAATAAGGAGCCATTTTGAATGTGGGGTAATTAATTTGGTAAGAGATGAAAATATAGTTAGAATAGTATATTCCCCCCATAATTTAAGAGAAAATCGTTTGCTTCGGTTGTCTTCCTCCTACCACAACTGCATGTGACCCAAAATTCTGAAAATCCCACACGTGAGACTGTCTAATTACTGTTACTTGGCCGAACCATATTTGGAAATGCATGATTTACTCAACAGGCTTTAGATATATTTATTGTACATGAAAGTTGACCTTATAGACTGTATTCCTTTATAAAACGTCTCATATGTGAGTGCGTATGTGTTGGGCATACATACACACGTACATACACATGCATGCATGTGTATAACGTTAAACACCTTCCTAGAGGTTCTCGTTACTCTAACCTTTCATGGCCTTGGAGTAGGTTTAAGGGCCCACTGGCTAGACTTTGTAACACACGTGACGCAGGTGACACCCCAGGGCGCTTCGTTTGTTAGCCGCTGACTCTACGGGGCATTCGCACCCAGCGCCGAGGCGGGTTTAGCTGTGCAGGGAGCTGCCACGGCGTCAGCAGAGCCTGCCGGCTCGCACCGCAGACTGCTGACAGGAGCTCCCCTATCTGTAAGTGGATCTCAAAGGTATTACACACGTGTGTGTCTCCTCCATATTTCTATGTCTTCTTCCACACGAATGTTGGCAGTACAGGACTCAGGCAATGCGACCTATGGGCCCGGAAGGGTGATCTTAAGGAGACTTCAAGTCCCTGGCTTTTCTCCCAGAGAAGGAAAAGCTGTTACAGCTTAAAGAGACCTTAGAAATCAGTGACTCTAAACTCCTTCTTTTATGGACAAAGGAATCGAGGGTCAGAAAGGTTGGGTGAGGGGCGCCTGGGTGGCTCAGATGGTTAAGCATCTGCCTTCGGCTCAGGTCATGATCCCAGGGTCCTGGGATCGAGACCCGCATCGGCCTCCCTGCTCCTTGGGAGCCTGCTTCTACCTCTGCCCTCCCCCCGTCTCTCTCATGAATAAATAAATAAAATTAAAAAAAAAAAAAAAAGAAAGGTTGGGTGACCTGCAAATTACACCCACACGGGCTTGGGACACACGTCCCCAGTCTCTCCATCTGGTCAGGGGATCTCTATACTACACACCCCCCCCGGGAGGCCACAGGGCGATTCCTTCTCACTTACACCATCAGCACACTGGATATGGGCCTCAAAAGTTAGTAAGAGACTAGGTTTGGCAACGTGTGCCCCGATCTCCACTCAGCCCATACTTCCCTGTAGGACCTTTTCAACATCAGAGGTGGGAGGTATGAATCAGCAGGAACCCACCAGGTTAACAACCAGCCATACTGCATGCAAGGGCTCTCTATGAACCAGATGTGTGAATCCAGTCACTTAAGGCCCAGTTTACTGTAGAATGAACACGGTATACAGTGTGGTTAGGCCCAAAATGTGTGTGTGTGTGTGTGTGTGTGTGTGTGTGTGACAGAGAGAGAGAGAGAGAGAGAGAGAGAGAGAGAGAATGCTTTGTGAACTTTAAGAATTAACAGAAGGGATTCTGCAAATGTTTCTTTTTTTTTTTTTTAAGGCAAAAAACTAAGTAATTCTAGGACCTCTTCAGACATCCAGCTATGTGTATAAGCCTCCCAGGAAGGACCTGATTATCTAGGAAAAGCCAGCTAGAAAGCACAAGTGTCTGCTAACCAGGGAAAGACAGGTTGATGCAGCGGACAAAAAACAGCAGCTTTGTTTCTGCTACTTCCCCACCTTGCTCTTCTTAAATTTTAATGCACAGAAGAGGCAAAGAATTAAAGGCATTAAAAGTAAAACAAATGCATGCTAAAGGCCACATGACATATTAGCTTCCCAATATACCTCTAAAAGGCAAAGGTAGACTTTGGAGAAACAGCCAGTCCATGCAAAACAAGGAGCAGCAAGTATACACTTACCAGGGTCATGTCACGCCAGCTGGGCAACTGATGCCTAATACAACCCGTATGGTTAATACCAACGTATATGGTTATTTCTAGTACTCTTCTAAAAAAGTTGTTTCTGTGTGTATTCTGTTCATGCATCTCTGAGAATACCCTGCAAATTTTTTCTTTGAGGGGTGTATGTGTTCGTGTGAGCCAGACAATGTTTTTGCCACCATGCATGACAAAAAGCAAGTGTAGAGAAAGTGTACCTCTTACTACCATCTGTGGAATACTTGTCTGCAACACAATCATAAAGAGTATTTATACAATACCCCCTCAAAGATTCTGTTTCGCAAGGAAAATATGCCAGCCAGCCAATCTGTACCAAATTTTCAGATATTTTATGTGATATGTTTCATTCATTCCTTCTGTAAGTCTTCGATGTATAAGGCTCTTTAATTATTTAGTTATAAATGCTGCCAGGTAGATTTCCGAAAATCTTTCTTCAAACTCCCTTTCCTTTTTCCTTCTCAACAGCACGACCGCTCAAACATGCATTTTAAAGTAACTCCTACCCATGTGAGTCAGTAAACGCAGACCCAAACAGCAGAGGCAGGTGTGTGCATGTGTTCACATACACACATACATATGCAGAAATTTCTCTGAAGATGGCATCCTCCCTCCACACACAAAAGCCTCCGCCAGTAAAGTCAAGGCATTTAAATCATTTAGAAATACGGCCACAAATGTTTCTTTTACAATTCAAAAGATAAAAAAAGATCCATAGCACATGTATGGTAAGACCTGTAAAGAAATGCCTCTAAACGGTCACAACCACACCCGAGGGCAAAATCTAAGAACTGGAAAATACTGAGAACCACACTGATTCCATTTTCTCCCATTGTGATGTTTTCACTGCAATTAGCAAGCAGGCTATGTGTGAATTTACCCACAGAGCATCTTTTCATGACTCAACATGCACACCTGATATTGCTGCTTCCCCTCCACCCCCCCACTTCCAAGTGGCTGACTCACCATTTCCTTTCAATATTCGCATTCAGGGTCTCAGTCATGAAAATGCTAATTTCTTACTGGCAAGGAAAAAAGAAAAGGCCAGACAAGCAACTCGGGTCTTCGTGCAATGCTGGCCCTCCACAGGGAAGGCAGAGGTCTGTGGATCTCACGCAGGGCAAGGCTCCCACATGCCAAGGCTGCTGGTCACACCAGCACGATGGCTTGCAGCCCGGAGCACAGTACCGAAAGGCACTGCCTTCTAGTTTCAATGCACTTTTAGCAAACTGCAGAGACCAAAGCTGCAAAATTTGCACATATCTATCAGCACACATGCAGCACACGCGTAGCGTGCCTGCAGACATACGTGCACGCATGCAGAGCTCGAGCTGGGATCTGCTCCCCAGTTTGCATTATTTTTCATTTTCAGGCAGAACAATAAACAAGGGAGATGTTTGCGGATCTCCCCAGATCTTAGCCACTGCACTGTGAGCCGACAACCTGCTATTAAAGACAGGAGAACAAAAGAAACACTGGTAAGTACAAAGGCTAGCAAACAGTCCCATCCGGGGTGAGCTGCCCTCAGAAGAAATGCGGGAGGCTCTTACCGGCTCCCTGTCCCTGCGTCTGCTCCCTGCTCCCTGCGTCTGCTCCCTGCTCGCTGCCGTCTGCGTGGTGGGCCGTGAGCACAGCGGTACGCTTCCTCCAGGGACCAGCAGCCGCGCTCTGCCGCAGCCCCCGGCTCTAGCTGCCTCCAGCACGGAGGAGTCTCAAAGCCATGCTCACCACAGCTGGCCTGTCTGTGCCTGCTGCCTCGGGAAGGACAAGTTCACGCAGGCTCCGTCAACTCTAACCTCCGGGACTCCAACAACTCCTCCTGACCTCAGGGGGAACATTCCCAAGGCTTCGATGCTTAGACCCCCAAAGACTGGCCCTTTTTAAAACCCCAAAAGGCTTGGGTGTCTTCCTCCTTATAATTTAAAAGGGGGAAACACAGGAAAGCCCACTGAACATATTTTACTCAGCTTTAGCTATTTACTATGCTAACCACATAGTATGTGTGATACACAGTTCAACTCAACCATTACAAAATCAGATGGAACAACGAAAGAAAAAAATCCCACTGAATAGCCTAGTTTATATCTTTCTGTATTCTATTTGTACTCTTGGGTTTATTACACACTCAATAGGAACATAATCCAGCAAACAACTAACAGTATTTCCGGAAGTTTTACTGTGTGCAAAGCATTCAGTGAGGAAGACAAAGAAGTCACAGGCTGACTGTGACTTACCAGCCCGTCATTTCACAATGATCCGTATTTAAAGTCCCCGCCCTCCACCTCCCTTCCTAAAGCAGCCCAGGACCTCAGTGCCACTCCCATAGAGAAAGCACCCTCCCTCCTAACAGCCCCTTCCCATACCAAGAGCCCCAAGCCCTCCCCAGTCTTGTGCTTACCACCCTTTAGAATCAGTTTTCTCTTTTCAACCTGCTTCTGTCAGCCTCTTCTGAATTCACAATTTCTGAGTCTTGCTCATTTAACCAAGTAACACATGCTACTCTGAAGTATGTCCCAGATTACTGCTCTATTTGTAAGAGTGACTTTTCCCTTTTTTCCACACCTGCTTGATCTTAAGCACTGTGCCGATGCATGAATGTTATATCCAGTCAGCGTTTAAATAAGTTTGCAAGGAAGGTTGCTATGGACATCTCATCATCCAGGGACAGGAGGTTATTAACTTAGGTGACCTGAAGCAATCACACTGAAAAGGAGCATGAGAATTTGAACCTGTGTCTTCAACCCCAAAGCTTACGTTCTTCCTACGACTTCTCATCTCCACCTATTATTTTACCAAGGACACGATCCTGTTCCTAAGAGAGGGTACCATCTAGACCCCAGGCCATCTCCATGACCTTAACACTCCCTGCAGGGTGCATGGCCATCCACATAACACCTATCTAGTAAGAATCTGGTAGCTGATTAGATATTTCGCCATACTCACTCCTCAAAAGGTATGTTCCTAATATTTACAAACTGAGTAACTCAAAATGCATTATAAGAATATGATTTTAGGGACACCTGGGTGGCTCAGTCAGTTAAGCGTCTGCCTCCGGCTCAGGTCATGATCCCAGAGTCCTGGGATTGAGTTCCGCATTGGACTTCTCCCTCTCCCTCTGCCTGCAGCTCCCCCTGCTTGTGCTCTCTCCCTCTCTCTGACAAATAAAAAAAATTAAAAAAAAAAAAATCTTAAAAAAAAAAAAAAGGAACAT
The DNA here is from genome assembly GCF_003265705.2 of Callorhinus ursinus. Taxonomy (NCBI): domain Eukaryota; kingdom Metazoa; phylum Chordata; class Mammalia; order Carnivora; family Otariidae; genus Callorhinus; species Callorhinus ursinus. The sequence goes on from NW_027397078.1 coordinate 37,315,129, forward strand.
GATTTTAGGGGCGCCTGGCTGGCTCAGTCAGTACAGCGTGCGACTCTTGATCTTGAGGTTCTGAGTTCAAGTCCCACGTTGGGTGTAGAGATTATTTAAAAATAAAATCTTAAAAAAAAAATCACAATTTTAAATAATAACTTCATTTTAGAATGCTTTTAGATTTACAGAAAAAATACGACAATAAGAGAGTTCTGGTATCTCCAATGCCTGGTCTCCCCGACAGTTAACATCTTACCTTAGTATGGTAACATTTGTTATAATTAACGAGCCAATCTGGGGACATTAATATTAACTGAAGCCCACACTTGATTCAGATTCCTTTTTTACTTAATGTCCTTTTTCTGTTCTGTCCAGGGTACATTACCTTTGGTTGTCACGTCTTCTTGGCTTCCCCTAAGTAACAGCTTCCCAGAATTTCCTTGTTCTTGATGCCCTTCACAATTTTGAGGAGTACTGTTCAGGCATTTTGTGGAATGTCTCTCAACTGGGATTTGTCTGATGTTTTTGTCACGATTAGGGTTATGGATTTTGCGGAAGATCACAAAGGTAAAAAGTGCCATTCTCATAGGATCTCAAGGGTCATGCTGTCAACACAACTAATCTCCATGCGTCACCTGGTAGGGGTTAGCGTAGGTCAGTTTCTCCACCATAAGTTCCTTCTCTCCCTCCGCCTTGCCATCCTGCCCTCTTTGGAAGGAGGTTACCCATACACAGCCCGTATTTAAGGAGCCAGGGGTTCTGCTCCACCTGCTTGAAGGCAGAGGATCTACATAGATTATCTGGAATTTTTCTGTCTTTTCTCTCTCCACTTATTTATTCGATCACTTACGTATATATCAGTATGGACTCAGGAATATCTACTTTATATACTGGGTTACAATCTAACACTCCTTTATTTCGTTGTTTCAATTGTTCCAACTCTGGTCATAGGAAGCTCTTTTAAGTTGGCTCCTGTGTCCCTCTGACATATCCTTATTGTTACTGGGCTTGTTTGGTATAGTCCTTCCTTACTTTTTGGCACTACAAGATGTTCCAGGCTCGTTCTGTGTATTCCCTGCCCCGGCCTAAACCCAGCCATTCCCTGCCAGGAGCACTGGTTGCTTTGATTACAGAAGGGTACTGGAAGACAAGATCTTGATGCTCGTTGTGCTTGAGGCCTTTTTAAAGAATGCCCTCAATGAATTATTTCCAAAGAGAAAGCACTTTTATAACACTAAGATTTATAATTTGGGTTTTCATACAACCACGTTTACTAGAGCGAGGCATAATTACCAGGGTGTCTAGGACACTCACGTCTTTTCATAGCTTGTGCTATGTTAATGCTTGTGAGATTTTTACATTATAAATACTTGTGATAAAATGCATACGTATCTCTGTCTTTGACACGGAACATTTGTGCGCTTGAAGAATTCCACAAATAAAAAGGGAACAGAACAAGACAAGCACCCTAGGACTTATATTCCAGAAGAACTCTTCCCCCTAGCCTCTCGGGCAGTCCTGGTGAAGCCTTAAGCCCCCCCCTGGGTCACTTCACCGAATGTGGCATGCCAGTCTTTAGGGTCTGGGGGTGCCCTCCCTACCCCTCGCCATCACTGCAAGGCAGAACATCACAAAGGAGCCCATGGTTACGCTGTGAAGGAGCCATGGCCACCCCTATTTGGGTGGACACTGTAAACTCCTGAAGTTCACAAAAGACAAGTAAAATGAAGACGACAAGAGAAATGGATCTCATTCTTGCAAAAGAACAGTCTCTCTGAAATGTCTAGACAGACTGCCAGCCAGGTCCCACATTCCCATCCCTGAAAGTACACTCACGCACAGCCATCCCTTGACCAAACCCAAGGGCTGGCAAACCGTTCCTGTCAAGTTTTCCTGGAGCAGAGCTACACATACTCCCATTAGTACTGTTCATGGCTGCCTCCATGCTACAAGAGTTGAGTCATCACAACATGAACAGTCTGTCCCCCGAAGCCAAGAATATTCACTGTCTGACCCCTTACAAACTTTGTCGACCTCAGAGCTGCTGCCACATTGCTCAGACTTGAGTAATGCACAGACTCATTTTAAATTGACTTTTTTTTCCTGTGGCATTCCAGTGTTGACAGAGTTTTAAAAACTGGTAAGGTCTACACGCCATAAAATTTACCCCATGAAAGTATACAATTCAGTATTTTTTAGTATATTCACAGAGTTATGCAACCGTCAGGACTATCTAATTCCAGAATATTTTCATCACCCGCAAAAGAAACTCCATATCTACTCTAGCAAGTCATTCCCATGCCCCCCAACACTTAATTCCTGGCAAATGAATCTACTTTCTGTCTCTATAGATTCTGCCTACATATGGAATCATGTAGTCTATGGCTTTTTTACTGAATTGTGAAATATGTCTAAGTATAAAACATTTTATTTTCCTTATTTTCATAGCTCTTAGGCTAGGAAATACAAAACAAATTTACATGAGAGCAAAACCATAAAGCAGATGTTTAATGCGACAAAGTGACGGGGCTTTGCTGGGAATGAGCTCTTTCTCCTGTGCTCCCAGATCTCAGCTCCTACAGTTTCCCGGATGTCACAGAAGGACTCATTTCACCCATCACTTTTATTTTGACAGACAGGACACAGAGCTCTGAGGGCCTGGCACCTGGCTGTCTTTTCCCTCGTCTAGAGACAGAGCTTGGTTTGCATGAGAATGTGGACAGACTCTTTCCTCCCAGCTAGAGACAGTTCTGTTATTAGCACTGGCAATGAGACACTTCCACACATATCAGGTGTGGTTGTGCACATCAGGCAGAATATCCTTTTATGAACTTAAGGGTTAATATGGAAACAAAGACAGAAAATTATACTCAAAAGGAGAACATGCATATTCCCAAGAATATGCCCCAAACGCTGTTTGAGAAAACCTGAACTAGATATACTTTTCAGGCTACCACACTGTCACTATCCATGCTTGTCCTCCTCCTTCATCTTCCCTTCCTCTGAAATCTGGTGGAGGTGGAGATGATTTCTGCATTGGGAGTGGGAGGGAAGAGGGGTGCTAGGCATGGGGGTGGGGGCACAGACATAAAAGCATGCTCTTGGCTCTGTGTTGTCTTCTACGAATTCTTGGGGGATGTGCAGGTTTAACACATACTTAGAAATATTTGGATGTACTTTAGATTGCTTAAGAGAAATAGGTGGCTTGCAGACCGATTTTCTTTTTTTAATTCAAATGTGTGGACCGTCAGCAAATTTATGAGTTAAACTGATTTGAGACTAGCTACAAGAATCTGACAACCACTTAACATACTGAGTCTGTGGGAAATGAGTTCTGACAGCCAAGTATCCATCTCACATCCCAACTGATGGCAATTACGTTTGAGTAAGACATACTCTTACTGCAGGGAGTGGATCACTTCAAGTCACCCTTCAAGTTAAAGAAAGTAAACCCAGGTCAAGAGTGACTGCTCAACGGGTAGGTGGTTTTCTTTTGGGGTGACAAACTGTTCTGGAAGTAGACAGTGGTGACGGCTGCGTAACGTGAATGTACTAAATGTCACTAAACGATACACATTCAAACAGTAAATTTTAGGTTATGGGAATCTTACACGAAAAAAAAAAAAAGGGAAGTAATTTAGAGTGACCTCAGAGACAAAGACCAGCCACTGTGGCCCTATGTAGAGATATCTACAAGCCTGTGGGTCTGAAGGGGAAGGAGGTGGAACAGAGAACCAGATGGCTGTCCAGTCCTCACAGTCATCTTGTGAGGGAGCTCAACATCGGTGGGTCTGACATTCCCGGGTGGTCTTCGGCACACACAATAATTTCAGAGTTCTGGTAGAAAAACAAAGGCCAACAGAGGAAAAACTTGCTGCAATTAAGCTGCCTTCCCCTGGCCCCAAACAAAGTAGCTGCCAGCATTTGGTGCCTCCTTTCCAAAGTTTCTAAAAACGAATGATACTGAAGGTGGCCTTGGGGGTAGGCAGCTGTAAAAGGAATGCATGGACTCAGCCACCTACTGCATCTTCCCTGATGACCTTGCTTGCCCAAACCTTGCTCTTCTCTGTGAAGCAAGTTTTCAGTCTACCCGTATTCTAGAATGTCCACTTTTGCACGATGCTTAGTCATGTTACCATCCTACAAGAACACTTTCATGCCCTCTCACAAGCTGTACCTTCTCCGAGGAAGGGAACTAAAAGCCAATGTTCACAGTTCATGGATGAGATGTACATATATTTCTTTTCTAGTCTTTCCAAGATTTATTTATTTATTTATTTATTTATTTATTTATTTATTTGAGAGAGAGAGAGAGAGAGAGAAAGAGCATAAGCAGGAGCGGCAGAGGGAGAGAGAATCTCAAGCAGACTCCACACTGAGCTTGAGCCCAGGGGGAGCTGGCTCTCACGCCCCTGAGATCACGCCCTGAGCTGAAATCAAGAGTCGGAAGCTTAACCGGCCCTTCCACTCGGGGACCCCGAGATGTGCGTGTAGTTCTAACATGGGTTAATCACTCAGGTTTGATTAAGACGTTTGGCTTCATCCACTAATGTTAGGAAAGCCAACTTAACATAGATTCAGTAGAGCGCCACATTCGGTCTCAGTAGAAGAACAAGAACTGGAGACCTGACACTTCACAGCTTGGTTCTGGAGTCAAGATGCAAAGCACCTTAACTAGACAATCAACCAGAAGAGCCTACAAAAGTTAAGCGGCAACAGAGACTATCTGCAAAGGAGGCAGAGGGGCCTTCGCTGATGCCTTTGACAATATGAACAGCATTAATACAAGGAGCATTTAACTGTATGGCCGTCTGAATGGGTGCTTCCCAGGCCATGTCAGCCCGCAAGCACAGCCTATAAGGGAGAGCCACAGCTGGAAAGACTGAGAGGAGACGCGTGTCCGGTGTGTTTAAATGGATTTCTGGAGAAAGGCAAAAGCGCTGATGAGCACCTTTATGCAAATTCAACCAAGGCCAGCCGACAAGGGTCTGAGCTCTGAAGAGAGCGGTCCAGGGGGCAGGAGAGACAAAAGGATGAAAGAGCAGAGGGCTACTGCGTCAGGACCGCTGCGGAGGCACCTCCACCTGGGAAGCGGCGGCCGTGGCCGGCGGGCTCCGGTGGCCAGCAGGGGCGCAGGCGCAGCTCCCGACGGGGCTGCACGGTCTCCCCGGGGGCGCAGCGGAAGTTACGCGAGCGCCGCAGTTCCGGCCGCTGGAAGGCCGAGGGTGCCTTCCGACCGCGGCTCGCGGAAGGCTTCGTTCCCCGGCCCGGAACCCGGAACTCGAGTCTGCGGGTCCGTCTGCGTCTCCTTCCCTCCCCGCCGGCCTCCGCTCGGAGCGGGGCGCAGGCAGTGCCGCCTGCCCGCCTTCGGCACGCCTCTTCCTCCAGTCCTGGCTCCGGCTCTCCCTCTCTCCGACCCAGCCCCAAACCCTGTCACCCGCACACGCTGGCCTCGCCACGCTTCCTTCCAAATAACGTGAAGTCACCAGGCCAGACCAGCACGGAAGCAAATGTGTGGTCGCGCTCCAGTCCCGACTCCGCGTTTCCCAAAGCCACGTGGCTATACCTGCGGGGAGGAACTGGAGCTACACCCCGCCCCCGCCCCCGCCCCCGCCCCCGCCAGGGATTTTCCTGCGGCGCCCTTCTCTCCTTTCCAGGAGGGGGGATCCAGGCAAGTCTGCAAGCACAAAGACCACCGCCCAGAGAGGAAGCTATACGCCCCTTGCTGGCTCTGCCCGACGCGGGCTCCGCCCTGGAAAACGGCCAAGCTGGAGTGTAGCCTTGCTACCCCAGCACGGGCTTCGTAATTTCCCAGCGGAGCAGTTCAGAGTGGAAAGCTTCAGCTGCCCCTTAGCTAACTGAGGGCCAGGAAAAGCCACAAATGAGGAGTAGAGTTTGGCTGGGTAATCTCTCTTACTTTGAGATCTATTTGTAAGAAGCTTGTCTAGTAACTGAAAAATCAAGTCTCTGTATTCACCTCTGTACGCCAAGTCACCTCTCAGGGAAAACGTACAGGAAGGTGACCCCCAGGTGGGTTTAGCTTGTTTATGAATTTTATGCTGAAGCACATTTTCCCTAACGAACTCGATTTCATGCGGATTCAATTTTACAGCTGTTGCTGGGATTAGCAGAGTACATGCTCACTCTCGCCCTCCTCGCTCATCTGCCCCAACAAGACACAAGCCTGCAGGTCAGTGCCAGCCCACTGGCGGCAGCTCCTACAGGCGAGGGCGGAAATGGCTGCAAGGCAGCTATGAGGACGGAACCTGCCAGCGCCCACGGCCACCGTGCTCCACCCCCAGATCTCGTTTCTCCCTTGGTCTCCAGAGCCTCCCCGAACACAGTACTCACCGAACTCCCAAATTTGAGAGCAATAACCGACCACAGCACAACTTCGCTTTCTCGCAAGCTTTAAGATACGATACTGGAAAACAAGTCCCCACTACCAAATCTATTTTGAGATGTTTATGTCTTGATTCTCAAAGTTATGCCAGGATAGAAAGACAAGCCCATTTCACTGGCTTTTGTGTAAACTGAAATCTTAAGATAAAATTTCAGCACACAGAAAGTACCACTGGATCCTTATTCATCATGACCAAGGACTGAAGCAAGGGCTGTTAGCAGGTACCCATCCATTCATCTACCAGTCCACCCCGTTTATCCGTCTACCTACCCATCTATTTACCTACCCACCACCCACCCCTCTATCCATTCATCCACCCGACAACTGGTCCATCCATCTTTCAGTCACTGTGCTTACACAGGGTGCCTTCCCCAAGCTGAGCATGAACGCCCAATTGCCATTTGCTAGGTAGATGTCCTGAGGTAGGCTTGTGTTGTTCCAAGAACAGCCTTTTATTTATTTATTTTTTTAAAGATTTTGTTTATTTATTTGACAGAGAGAGAGAGAGAGAGAGAGAGAGAGAGAGAGACAGCGAGAGAGGGAACACAAGCAGGAGCTTGTGAGAGCGGGAGAGGGAGAAGCAGGCTTCCCGCAGAGCAGGGAGCCTGATGCGGGGCTCGATCCCAGGACCCTGGGATCATGACCTGAGCCGAAGGCAGATGCTTAACGACTGAGCCACCCAGGCGCCCCAAGAACAGCCTTTTAACAAGCATCAAGGCCCTGAGGGAGAAACGAACTTGGCTTGTTCAAGGGGTAGAAAGGTAGCAATAAGTCCCGAGCCTGGATGGGAAAGGAGAGTGACAAAGGATGCCCCACAAAAAAGAAGGCCATACAGGGCCTTGCAGGTCATGGTCAGGAGCTTGCACTTTATTCCAAGTGCAATCAGAAGCCACTGCATGGTTTGGGAATGGGGCCGGTTATAATTTAATTTATATTCCGAGACCAGCAAGGAGGCAGACAAAGGCGGCGAGAACTTGATGCCAGAGGGTCAAAGCAGAGCCCCTCAGAGAGCAATGTGCTGCACTGGGGAGGTGGGCTTTGGCTTGTGCAGCAAGGTGACCAGGGGAACTGTGAGTCGGATCGGAGCCCCTGCAAGAAGGGTGCTGGAGTGGCAAAGACAGGATTTCCATCTCCATTCTGTTCAGAGGCACTAGCAGCCATCCAGGCAGGGAGACCAGCAGGCAGCATGGGCGTGGGTCCATGAGAAGCAGGGAAGGGCCCACAGACACCTCTCCCAGGTGAGCGTCAGAGTCACCCACCTCCTCACACCGCCTCTGCGGAGAATGCCTCCACACGGGCATAGGCACGGAAGGTCAACTCTTAAAAAGTGGCATCACTGAATCACAAGGTGCCTGCAACAGCAGGGCTTCATGTAACTGAACCCCAAAACACCCTTCGGAGAGGTTTTGCCGAATTCCTCTCCTCACCAGCCACACTCAAGGATGGCAGCCTCCCTCTCCCCTTTATTCTAAATGCTCCCACACCAGGTGTGGCTCCATCAGCTCAACGACGGGATATATACTTCCTGAGAGCACTGGGGCAGCTGACAGCCTTGGCTACAAGGTATAAGGCAGAAAGGACATTTCTCCCAGGCTTACGGAGTCATTGTATACCCCAAAACTTGTAAGTTGAAGTCCGAACCCCCAGGACCTCAGAATGTGACTATTTGGAGATAGGGTTTTTAAAGAGGTAAGGAAGGTGAAATGAAGTCATCAGGGCGAATCCTGATCCAATCTCAGTGGTGTTCTTCCAAGAGACTGGGCAGAGACACACAAAGGGAAGACCACGTGGTGACACGGGGAGGAGGTGGCTAATGTGCCAGACGTGAAGAGAAGGCCTGGGAGAAACCAAACCTGCTGACCCCTTGATCTTGGGCTTCTGGCCTCCACAAGACTGGGAAAATAAATTTCTATTGTCGATGTCACCCAGTCTGTGGTATTTGGTTAGGACAGCCCGAGCAAGCTGCTACGTCCAGCTTATGAGGTCCCCCAGTGAGTGGGGGAGAGAATTCGCAGGAAGCGGACTCCTGTCGGTCACAATACTGAGCTCGGAGAGCTGGTGCAAAACCTCTGAGAACAGGAGAAGCTAGGGGGTGAAGCCAGTCGGGGTGGGTCAAGGGGGCTGCTCGCCACAGGAAAAGCTAGAAGTAAGCAAATGCAATGAAATCTGCTCCCCTGGCCTTGGGTTTCTCTCAGCTCAAACACCACCTGTCTCCCCTGTGACTCAGCCAGAAGTCATCTCACCCTCTTTCCTCCAAGATTCTGAAGCACCGCATTATTTCTTACAAAAATTCTACTTATGTGTCATCACTTCTATGGTAAGTACTGGTGTCTCTCCTTCCCACCTACACTGTGAGGCCCTTTGGGAGCAGAACCTTTGTCCTACATATCTTTATGTAGGACAGAATCTTGAACCTCACAAAAACGTTCTCAATGTGATTTGAATGAACAAGTAACTCTTATCTTGATGCTATTATGTTGTCTCAAGAGAATACAATGAAAAACATTCACTACCCCACACCAGTTACCAGATCCGTAATTCCTTTTTTTTTTTTTTTAAGATTTTATTTTTAAGTAATCTCTGTGCCTAACGTGGGGCTCGAACTCAAAACCCCAAGATCAAGAGTCACACGCTCTACTGACCGAGCTGACTAGGTACCCCTGTAATTCATGTATTTTTTTAATTTTTAAGATTTTATTTATTTATTTGACAGAGAGAGAGACAGCGAGAGAGGGAACAGAAGCAGGGGGCGGGGGAGAGGGAGAAGCAGGCTTCCCGCTCAGCAGGGAGCCCGATGCGGGGCTCGATCCCAGGACCCTGGGATCACGACCTGAGCCGAAGGCAGACGCTTAACGACTGAGCCACCCAGGCGCCCCTCATATTTTTTATACACACGTTTATATTGTTTTAAGTTTATGCAAAACATTAGGCGTCTTTAAATCGTTGCATTAGAGGATTTTGGTTTTGGTGAGCAAAAAGAGAGTCCTTGACCTGAATTTTCATTTCTTTTATTCCCAGATTTAATGTTTTAAATACACTACTTCTTACCGATACTTCAGAAAATAAACATTCTCCAAAAAAAGCTGAAAATGGCTTTTCCATGTTCCTGTTCTGGAATTTCGTGGAGTCTTGCCGCTTTTTGAATGCGCACACAGTTCTGAAAATCGCCGGCTCTGCAGCTCAAAAGCAGAAGGCTCTGGAACTAATTTCTTCAGAGTGGTGGTGCAGTGTGCTATGATAAAGGAAGCCTGTGGTCCCTCCTGCTGTTCTTCTTGACCCTCTCGCTATTGACAGTGCCATTTACAACACACACACACACACACACACACACACACACACACACACACACACACAGTGTACATTACAGCTATTCATTAGGACTCCGCTCACAGCAGAAGGGCTAAGTCCTCTGCAGTGGAAGTGCCGTGCCTAGGGCAGGAACTCAGCGAGCTCTGAGCACCGTCATGACGGCAGCAGAGCCCGGGAGCGGGCTGCGAGAGAAGATTTCAGCCGGTGCCGGGCCGGGACTCACTCAGAGACTCTCGGAGTAAAGCTCTAATTGTGTTTCTCAGAAACGGCTGCATTCTTGTAGGTGTATTATTCATCGGCCCTTCCTTCTGAGCCAGGGATTCTTGGTTTCGGCCGTGCAAACCGTGAATGGCAGGGACCTCCTACACAAAACGCCACTCTTGCCCCCTTAGAACCACGTAAAGATTGGATGCTGTTGCATAAGGCTAACAGCCCGCAAGTTTTTAGCCCAATGAAATAAGACCCCGTTACAGAAGGCAAACATTTAAATTGGTTATTCCCGCAACAGAACCTTATGCGGTTAAGTGTTGAAATCTAAATATCACACCGATCACCATTCTCAAAGCGACGGAAAAATCTGCATTCACTTACCCAGCTGCGTACATTCACTTCCATGCTTCTATTAGCCCTTTCAAAATAAGGTGATACCACAGGTCCTACAGTAATCTATGCTTTTCTCTCCCTCCCTCCTCATGCGTATCAAGGGCGAGATGACACTGTCTGTCTACCCACCTACCTACTTAACCTAAATCCCATCCTCACTACAGCTGAACAGCTGCACCGGCCCCATTCTAGAATGATGGCATACAGCACGGTAATACACCGGGCCGTCCACAATTCTCTCACACGCTCTGATCCTCTTGAGGAGCCCACAGAATTGATTTCTATTCTCACGCTCAAAATAAGCCCAATTTAGAAAGGCTGGCTCCATTCCTTCCGGACTGACAATCCTTCCAGGCAAGAACGATGCGGAGACCACGCCCCAGCAACCCAGCTGTGTACTCGGTCCCTTCAATCGAGCATTCTGGATAAAGCATTTCATTCAAGCACAATGCACTGGATTTCCCATTTTCTCAACAGGAAGAACCTACTGTGCAGAAAACACAGCAGCCATTTGAAGAACGGAAACACGCCACGATGGCATTCGAAGGCGTTGCTGCCCCGGAGAGGGTGCTCCTGCCCGTGGTGCAGGCCTGCGGGCTCAGCTCAATGCGCACGGCGCCGTCTGCACCCGGGCACGCGGCTCGCTGCGTCCACTAACAGCCACTCTGGTTTGGCAAAAAACAGATGCCCCATCACGTTCACCGAGCATTCACCCTCCATCAAGAAGGCCACCCCCGAGACGTCTTCTTAGCAACCCCCAGTCCAAAATTCACCTACCTCGGACGGGGATGTCCCTCCTCGGCCCAGACCGCAGAGGAAAGTTCTCTGTGCTCGCCAGGGTCCCCCACTTGCTGCTGGGGTTCGATGGCAGCTTCCTGCCAAGAGCAAGCACAGTGAGACACCAAGTCATCAAGCCGCCTTCTCTGAGACATCTATCATTATGAACCCCCTCATTGTGGGTTTGCCCTGTGGGCCCGGACCACGGAGGCAATGACGCAGCCTGCTGTCTCGTCCTGACACTCGGCCACGGGCCTGGCGAGCTCAGCTCTCCAAACCGGTCTACCAAACAAATGAACGAGACCGTAGGTCCCACTCCTGTTCTGGGCAGCTAGCAGATGGCTGACGTGAGGCCTGTAGGGCCATGGGACACAGCCGGCCAAAGCAGAAACAAAACAAAAACCAACTCACATACAGCCTGTGGCAACTCACTACGGCGGGGCCTCAAGCCCGAGGACTTGTCAGAGTCTGGGATTCTTCTCTCCTGACCGAGCAAGCATGGAGTTCTCAGAGGTCATGCTGCGCGGGCCACGGGCTGGGACACGGCCACGACCAGACTGCCACACGTGCGGCATCTGCAGGCCTGTCAGCACCAGGATGCCACGAACAAACACGCAGTTCTCTGTACACGCACGTACTGACTATGGTGTCCTGAACCCACTACTGGTTCTTTTTGAAAAGAAACCGCATCTCTCGCTGTAAGCGTTTTCTTTGAAACATATAAAGGCAGGTTTAAGAGGCAGAACAGGCAGAGAGAGGGAGCTTGGCTCGTGGCAATCGACTCTGAGTATCGCTACCAATAGTCTGCTTTTCTAGAAGAGAGCGTAAAGCCAACTTTTACCGTCAGTACCTTACAGAAAATGCAGTGGTTTAATGCATTGCACGTTAGATTACGTTTGCCCTGGAGCAATCTCTAAAAATATTTGAAAAAAACAAAAACCCAAACCTTAAAGAACAAATACTAGAAACTGTAAATGGCCTCAAGGTTTGAAGACTGGCTATCCGACACTGTCTTACCCCTTTACAGAAAGTCCCGCTTTCCATTTCTGAGGAGAACCTGCCGTTTTCTAGAGCTCCCCCCAAATTCTTGGCTTGGCGTTAAGGCTGGGGCACCCTACTCACAGGCAAAGTCAGCTGAAGCAAGAGATGAGGCGGCGGCTGGGGACTCGAGATACGCAAGCAAGGACGGCACTTCAGCGGCCACGAATGTACCGATCTTCCCCGGGGCCCTTTCACACGAGGCGATGCCACAAGAGCTGGAGCACATAGGTGCTCAAACAGCTGGACACAAGTCACACTGACATCGGGGCATTCTATTTTGGGGGGGGGCCTCCTCTATGTGCTGTAAGACGGCAGGTGGGGGCGGGGGGGGGGCAGCTTTGTCCTTGCTTGCGGCACCAGGCTTACCTGTGTGTGGAGGTCTGTGGATGGCGACGACCGGGACCTTCCATGAATGTACCGCAGCCTCTCGTGCTGCTCCAGACCCGCGTCCAAGATGTCGTCGGCTGAGTGATACCTCCCGGAACCCCTGGCTTCGAGAGCTGTCCTCTGTTCCCGCCAAGAGGCTTGATATTCAGCAAAGGTCCCAAGTCTCTCAGGCGGTTCCAGTTTTCCTACCTTCCCCGCTCTTCTGCGCCCACTGGGGTTTTCTCCAAAGGAGGTAGTGCGGGCCCTCTTCTGGAACCAAGGCTGCGCACTCTCGTACCCACGGCCCGCTGCCGGCGGCCTCTCCAGCTTCTCCTTAGGGAACGCGCAGAGTGCTTGCCTCTGGCCAGGTCTCTGGTGAATGGGTTTGCTTGTTTCCTCAAAGAACTTCCACCTGTCGGCGAACGTGCCCACAGTCTCCTTGGACGTCCCAGGGCGCTGGTGAGGGCGATCATCCCCCGAGAGCCCCACCTCGTTCATTTTCTCCGGTTCAGAGTAGGATTTCAGTTTCTGCTCCAGCGTGAACCGTTTCCGGCCTCCAATGCGGGGAACGTGCGGCACGGCCGCTCCAGACGGGGGCGCCTTGGCCAGGCCGCCCTCCCAGACGCGGGCGACGGGGTCCAGATCTGCGCTGTGGTCCTCAGCCCGCTGCTCTGGTGGCCCTGCATAATGCTCAGCTGGGCTGGGGTCCAAGTCACGGCGCTTAAACGACGTGGCCCGCAGGACCCGGGCCTGGGCCTCCTTCACGTGGTCTCTGTAGGTGCCCGTGAAGGACCCTTCTGGGCTGGGGCTGGTGGCACCTCTGCGCTCCACCCTCCAGCCGCCGCCGGCCTCTTCCTCGGCTTCCCCCGCCCCAGTCAGCGTCACCGTGCTTTTGCTTTTCTGCAGCTTGGCTCGTCGCATCTGGATCTCGTTCCTCAGGGTGGTGGCAAACCGGTCGCTCCTCCGTGTCACTTTGCCCACCTGGGCGTCAAACGGTGGCGGCCTCTCTGTACCCGCATCTGGGCCGTTCTCGGGCCGGCGCGGCCCCTCCTGGGTCAGTGAGTGCAACATAGGTGTCTTGTGAGGAGAGATCTTGCTGCTCTCTCCGTCGGCCCACACGAAGCCATCCGCGGTTTTCTTCAGACCGCTTTTCTCCACGTGGCTGGCTCGTGGTGCTGCCTCACTGCCTGCGGGGCGGCTCTCTGCTCCTCGGTCCGCCGGGTCGGCCCGGGCTCTGTCGTGGGGGCCCGGGGCCTGCTCGCGCTGCGGCAGGGAACTCCGGGGTTCCTGGCCCAGCGGCTGTGGGGTAGGGGATTCGTGGGCACCCGGAGCCACGTCAGGATGCCAGGCCTGCTGGTGGAGTTGCGCCGCCTGGGTGCCGTCCTGAGGGCACTGTCTGCTGACCACACAGTCGTAGCGGCCCTGCCCACCGCTGTCCCCCTTCTGGTTGGTGGCGCCGGGCCGCCCGACCTGAGCGGGGCTGTGCTCCTGGAAACGGTCAGCAGATGGCTCCTGGCGGCCCCCCGGGACGGCCACGCGGGGCTGCTCCCTCAGTGACGTGGCGGCCGTGGGGCCCCCGTGACAGAAGGGGCTCTCGGCACTGTCCCGGCGTGCGTGCTGGCAGCCGAAGGAAGACTGTGGGAAACGCACATCCGTGCCGGACAGAGAGGCCTGCAGCCGGCCGGGAGCCCCTGGGAGGCCGCCTGCCCTGTGGTCAGAGGGCAGCACCCCGCCATCCAGGGGGACGTCCGGTGTGCAGCCTGAGCTCCCGGCTCTTCTCCCGCCGCTGGGACGCACCAGCCTCCATGGCTGATCGGCGGCTTCTGCTCTCCAGTCACCGCGGGGCTGGGCGCGGCTCAGGCCTGGAAAGTGCTGCACGTTGGCCGCCTCTGAGAATGGAGGGCCCTGGGCCTTCTCGTGGCTCTTGGTGGCCGCGAAGCTGTCACTGCGGAGGGGGGGCGGGGGCGGAGGAGGGGACGAAGGTGCTTTTCTCTTATCAGGGACATACCAGACGGGCCCAAAATTTGACCTCCCGGAGGTGGCCAGCTTCACCTCAGCACTGTCCTCTGGCCTGGGGCTTTTGCTACCGTCACGGGGCACCCGGGCCGGGGAAGACCCGAGCCTCTCCTCGAGGCCCTGAGGATCGCTGGCGGCCTGGCCCTGCCGGCTGCTGTCCGGCTTGGAGGCCTCCCACAGGCCCACTTTGTAGAGGATGTTCTCTGCAGAGGAGGCATCGGCCTTGGGCAACGTGTGGTCAGGCGTGCTGGAGCTGGTGGAGAATGAGCCGTAAGCCGAGTCCCGCTTGCTCTGGCCGCCCAGGTGGTCGATGCTGCTGTTGGACTTGGCGGCAGACAGGCGTCCGGAGGGGCAGGGCTGGGAAGGCTGGTCCAGGCTGTCGACGCTCCCGAGCGAGCTGAAATGGCCAGACGTGCGCTGCAGATTCGAGGGCTCCCACGTGCCCGACAGGTCATGAGACGAAGAACTGGGAAGGAAGGACCACGGGGAAGAGTCTGCTTTAGAATCAAGGAACAGCGAAGGGAAAAATGAGGACAGCACTGCCATGAATGCAGCTGGCCCTGCGCAGAAACACCCAGATGCCCAGAACTCTTCCCGGGACAGGGTCACAGGACCCGACACGTGACCTTTGCCCAGCATTTTATTACTCCTTTTTAAACATTTATTTGTCTGACAGGGAAGGACAGAGAGAGAGAGAGAGAGGGAGAGAGAGAGAGAGAGAGAGGGAGAGAGCGCGTGCGCGTGCACAAGCAGGGGGAGCGGCAGGCAGAGGGAGAAGCAGGCTCCCCGCTGAGCAGAGACCCTGACGCGGGGCTCGCTCCCAGGACCCCAGGATCCTGACCTGAGCCGAAGGCAGACGCTTCACCGACTGAGCCACCCAGGCGCCCCTGCATAGCATTTTAAAGAGCAACTCTGACAAGGGGCTGAAGAGACCCAGCCTGACCCACTCGATGCTCTTTCCCCAGACAGATGCCTTCACACGCTAGCCGTACAGTCCTGCGCTCGGGGTGCCAAAGTCCACAGCGGTCACCAGCAGGAAATGCCTATGTGAACGCTTCCATCCTCCGTCACTGAGTATGGTGGCTGGCAGACCACAGCCCATGAGAACAGGTGTTAGTTAAATGGTTGGGGGGACAGGGATCAAAAGACCATTTTGTGACCCAAGAAAATGACAAGAAATTCAAATCTCACTGCTCACAGGTAGAGTGTGACCGGGACCCAGTCGTGGTCATTCGTGTACACAGCTTGTGACTGCTTCTGAGCTGGGGACCTGCAGCAGACACGGGCCCGGGGAGCCTAAAATATTTCCTACGTGGCCCTTTACAGAGCAGGTTGGTGGACCCCAAGGTTGAGCGTATGAAAGGGTTCTTGTCTGGACGACTAACAAAGAAGAAGCCATCCAAATGACAACAACTTTCACATTAAGAGGGGAAGTCCAGGGGCGCCTGGGTGGCTCAGTCGGTTTAGCATCCGCCTTCGGCTCACGTCATGATCCCAGGACCCTGGGAGCGAGTCCTGCGTCGGGCTCCCTGCTCAGCGGGGAGCCTGCTTCTCCCTCTGCCTCTGCCGCTCCCCCTGCTTGTGCTCTCTCACTCCGATAAATAAATAAAATCTTGACAATAAAAAATAAATAAAAATGGAAGTCCAGGGATAATGTGACTTTTCCACACCTAAATATTAAAGGCATGATGTGATAGAGAACTCCAGCCACAGACTTTCTCAGCAAAACCAAACACTGCTGGGCGCAGGGGACTAATTATGCCTGACAGAGTTCATCGGGGCTATACCCGAATGCCAAAAATACAGGTTCACAAGTAGGACGGGGTCTAAGAGAAGGAAATGCAAAATCAGGTTTATTGCTACAAGCTGGGTGATACGTTCATTAAGGAATCCAGTATTCTACGAGGTAGTAATAGCGTATATAGGAGGCTAATGGCTTTCAGTGGCTAAGCTCTTTATCCAGACACGTTGAAAATGTTTTCGTTAAAGTTCAACAAAGCTGGAAACTTCATGCTTCAAGGTAAAAAAACAAAAAACAAAACTACTACCCACAACTGTTGCTAACTTTAGGTTTGGGGAGAACCATGATCTCAAGGCTCCTGGGGACAGTGAAATTTTCCTGAAGGGAGGGGACTGTTTGGGTTTCATACCCTTCCCTGTAAGGACACAGCAGGTGACCTTGGCAAAAATGGAGCACGTTCCGCTCCATCCTCCCACCAGTGCTCTGGAGATGATTTATCCATGAGATCTTAAGTCCAAGAAGATATGAATAATGCTAAGCACTGTTTCCACACAGATGTGGGCAGCATATGGGCTTTAATCAAGAAACCATCAAATGAGCTTAATGGAATTCCTATTACATTAAGTCATTTCAATAATGAAACGAAAGACTTTTTTTTTTTAAAGATTTTATTTTTATTTATTTGAGAGAGAGAGAGAGAGAGAGACAGAGATAGCGAGAGAGAGCACAAGCGGGGAGGAGAGGGAGAAGCAGGCTTCCCGCTCAGCAGGGAGCCCGACGCGGAGATCGATCCCAGGACCCTGGGATCACGACCTGAGCCGGAGGCAGCCGCCCAACCGACTGAGCCACTCTGGAGTCCCCAAAGGCTCACTTTTCACTTAAGTTTTAGTACTCACCTGAGAATCTGTGGTTTCTCAGAAATACTCTGGACTCCAAATACCACCATCTCTTGTCCCTTTAAGTAGGTAATGCATTTGAGATGTATTTCCTTCATAATTTTACAGCAGACCAGTATTTACTAACAATCAAAATAGATTTTGAGGGGCACCTGGGTGTCTCAGTCGGTTAAGTGTCCGACTCTTGGTTTCAGCTCAGGTCATGATCTCAGGGTCCTGGGATTGGGCCCCACGTCGAGCTCTGCGCTCAACGTGGAATCTGCCTGACATTCTCTCTCTCCTGCCCCCGACTTGTGCGCATGAGCATGCTCTCCCACTCGCTCGCTCTCTCAAACAGATAAATCTTTTTTTAAAAAATTGATTTTGAGATGGTTACATTAGCTCCATACACACTGGCACAAATGCACTTACAGAACAGACACGCACGCACACTCACAAACACACAAGCGCATACATTCAAGTGCATGTGCACACACGTTCACACACACGTGCAGAAATCCTAAGTGTGCAGATACATACACTCACTTATACACGCACTCACACATACCCAAACCCACGCTACTTGTTGCTACCGTCATCCTTTTAATAGGAGACTTGTGAGGACACTGGCCACTGACCCAAGGTGATGAATGACTAGCGGGAGCCTCCTCAAGCCAACACCGCCATGGTGCTGCCACATGCTTGCCTGATACATTAGCACTTCTGATTCTGAAATGTGGCCGCCAGGCCGACCAGAACTCCCCCTCCTTCCCCTGACCTACAACTCCCATCATCTTGGTCTCACGCTCAGTGGGAAAACACCACTGGGCCCTCAAGGCTGGATACCACCCTGGCATGTGGGCTGGGAAGCCTTGGTTTCCTCTATACCCCCACCACAAGAGAGCCCTGGGGGTCGGGGAGAGGGTGCTGATGCTTAACAGAACCGTCTGGGAGCCTCTGTGAAATACATGTGCTGAACCCGTAAGTAGCTCCTGCCTTCCAATCTACGCATAAAAGTCTCAAAAGAATGGAGGTGGCTGTGGGCAAGTGGGTGGCATGGCAGCTGTTCCACTCAGGTCAGAACCACCAACTCAGCTGGCCCAAAGGGATTCAGCGCAAAAAGCAAAGTCCCTAGGCTCCCGATTTATTAAGCGATATAATGAGAAAGCACACTTGCTCATCCTTGCTCTTGGTATTTCAGTTTTTGTTTTCAAGGGTTGGACACATACCCGTTCTGAAAAATTTAGAGAGTTTCACCAGTAATGGGGTTTGTGGCTTTTCCTCATCAGAAAAACAAAATCATTCTGAAGTGGAGAAAGGTGCTATCATGGCAGGGCTGGGAAGTCATGAACACCGTCGGACCCTGTCCCTCCCGGTGGGAAGCCAGTGCCTACCTGGCGTGGTGTCGGCTGTGCCAAGAAGGGCAGGCACTGGCGGAGGCGAACGGCGATGCTGACGTCTCGGGGTGGCTATCGGAGAACTTGGTGGCATGCCAGGAGTGGGGCCTCCAGGTCACCTCATTCTTCCTGAAAAAGAACGCAGACGACTCAGGGACCTCAAACAAAGGACAACTCCGCGCCAAGACGGGAGTGCAACGTGGAAATAAGTCACGGCGACTTCTGCGTGGTTCAGACCATCGCTTCCAGGGTGCTTCCCACTGTATCTGGACACGAACATAGTTTTAAAAAACTTTTATTCATGCAGAACTCACCCTAATGCAGAACGAGAAGCATGGGCTTCAAAATGTGAATTAACCCTTATTCTTCAAAATGTATTCGCAGTAGTAAATGAATCTTGTTGTCCCCTCAGCCACCAGCAGGACCCCAGACAGACTCTTCTGTCTTTCTTGTTTCAGCACAGCTGTGCACACAGCCCTCAGCCTCCTTGCGGAAAAGAGAACGCACTGGAGAGCAGCTCAGTGAGTGCCCAGCTCAGCGGGGTCACACAGAGTGTAGAGCGCTTCTATTTACTCACTTACCTAAACACAGACATCTGGACATGCACTAAGGCTAGTAGGTGCGTATTCCTTCCTCCAAGCCTCCCAGAGTGTCTGCGAAGTCAGCTAAGGGTCCTCATTATTGGAACGTGATGCCCTCGACCAACAGGCTGCAGCCCACTCCTGCCAGGGCTCCTGAACGTCATCTGCAGCCTTGGCCTGGGCTCCTACTGCACGGTCCCCACCACCCCATGGGGCCTTAGTGTTTTGGCTGCACTGCCTGGGTGTGAGAGGGGAATTTTAGTCGGAAATCCGCAGAGCTGCCACGAAAATGTTCCAGAGCCCGCAAGAGGAGGCTGCGGCGTGAGGAGGAGACCCACCCACACCTGGGTCTCCCACTCTCCACTTCTCCAGTGCGGGACAGAACCTGCTCGCTCTGGACAGCTTACGGCCCCATCAACAACACAGAAAGAACTCAAAAGGAGCCTCATTAGGTACTTGACAGAGAGCAAACATTTTTCCAAGCAGGCAAAAACATTCAAGGATATTACATAATAAAGAATATTAAAAAATCTGAGGGGCGCCTGGGTGGCTCGGTCGGTGAAGCGTCTGCCTTCGGCTCAGGTCATGATCTCAGGGTCCTGGGATCGAGCCCCAGGACGGGCTCCCTGCTCAGTGGGAAATCTGCTTCTCCCTCTGCCCCTAACCCCTGCTAATGCTTGGTCTCTCTCTAATAAATAAAATCTTAAAAAAAAAAAAAAGAAATCTGAAAAGCATTTATAACACAAACCTTCTGACAACTCATAATTAACGAAGAAAAATATCTGGGTGGCAAAATGTGGAAAGTGTTGACTTCAGGAGTTTCCCCATGAACAGAAGCATAAAACAGACAAATTCATCACACCGCAGAAGTAAAGGGGCTGAAAACCGAGCTGCATCTCACGGAGTTTCTCAGAGTCCTCGCAGGAACGGTTCTGGCCATGGGGATTTCATTTTCAGATGTCTCTGTCTGTGCTATCAGATCCACAGTTTGTTTCATCTTCCTTTATAGTTAATTAATGAAGGAAAGAAACTAGATGGAGGGCGGAGGCAAAGGGAAACAAATAAAAAAAGGAGGCTAGGAAAGGAAAAGGCCTCATCCTCTGCGGCAACATCTTTCGACCCTGCGACTGGCAGGACTGGGGTACGGGCTGGCTGACTGCGACAGCAGTGCAGCAGGCGTAAACATGGTTCCTTCTTTTTAAAAAGATAATACACGCTGATGCACGTCTATTTCAAGAGGACAAAGCCAACAATTACAGTATCAATTAAGGGCTTAAAAAGAAAAAAAAGGGCAGGGGCGCCTGGGTGGCTCAGTCGTTGAGCGTCTGCCTTCGGCTCAGGTCATGATCCCGGGGTCCTGGGATCGAGCCCCGCATCGGGCTCCCTGCTCAGCAGGAGTCTACTTCTCTCTCTGCCTCTGTCTGCTGCTTCCCCCTCCTCATGCTCTTTCTCTCTCAAATAAATGAAACCTTAAAAAAATTTTTTAAAAGAACAAATGATAACAGTGAAAAGGTTAATACCTGTAAACTATGAATGAGGATCTCACGCTACTGGGAACAGTGATGTGTTCCTAAAACATACGAGCTTTCACCAGGTCCTCTGAACTTCCTAGTGCATCACAAACATATTTGGCAAGGTTCAGGCTACTTTCTGCTTGTCAGCCCCTCTGACTGCCTAAAACGGCTGGATCTGTATTGATAAGAGAGAGGGGAGCGTTGGCCACAGGCGTGCTCATCAGTCCCAATCCTGTGAGGGTGCTGGACAGGACGGCTCTGGGGACCGAGCGTTCTGGCGCCACCTCGTGTGCGCACACCGTCACTGTCCCTCTGGTTCCAGCTGGAACAGAGACGGGAGCCGGTTTACCATCCTCATTTTCACTGGGGACCGAGCGCTCTGGCGCCACCTCGTGTGCACACACCGTCACTGTCCCTCTGGCTCCAGCTGGAACAGAAATGGGAGCCGATTTAACATCCTCCTTTTCACTGGGGACAGAGCGCTGCGCTCTGGCGCCGCCTAGTGTGCGCACACCGTCACTGTCCCTCTGGCTCCAGCTGGAGCAGAGACGGGAGCCGATTTTTTTTTTTTAGTTTTTATTTTTTTTAAGATTTTATTTATTTATTTGACAGAGAGAGACACAGTAAGAGAGGGAACACAAGCAGGGGGAGCGGGAGAGGGAGAAGCAGGCTTCCCTCCAAGCAGGGAGCCCCATGTGGGGCTCGATCCCAGGACCCTGGGATCATAACCTGAGCCGAAGGCAGACGCTTAACCGACTGAGCCACCCAGGCGCCCCGACGGGAGCCGCTTTAACACCCTCCTTTTCACTGGGGACCGAGCGCTCTGGCGCCACCTCGTGTGCACACACCGTCACTGTCCCTCTGGCTCCAGCTCGAACAGAAGCGGGTGCCGATTTAACATCCTCCTTTTCACTGGGGCCAGAGCGCTGCGCTCTGGCGCCGCCTAGTGTGCGCACACCGTCACTGTCCCTCTGGCTCCAGCTGGAACAGAAATGGGAGCCGATTTAAAATCCTCATTTTCACTGGGGACCGAGCGCTCTGGCGCCACCTCGTGTGCACACACCGTCACTGTCCCTCTGGCTCCAGCTCGAACAAAAGCGGGTGCCGATTTAACATCCTCCTTTTCACTGGGGACAGAGCGCTGCGCTCTGGCGCCGCCTAGTGTGCGCACACCGTCACTGTCCCTCTGGCTCCAGCTGGAGCAGAGAGGGAGCCGATTTTTTTTTTTAGTTTTTTTTTTTTTAAGATTTTATTTATTTATTTGACAGAGAGAGAGACAGTAAGAGAGGGAACACAAGCAGGGGGAGCGGGAGAGGGAGAAGCAGGCTTCCCTCCAAGCAGGGAGCCCCATGTGGGGCTCGATCCAAGGACCCTGGGATCATGACCTGAGCCGAAGGCAGACGCTTAACCGACTGAGCCACCCAGGCGCCCCGACGGGAGCCGCTTTAACATCCTCCTTTTCACTGGGGACCGAGCGCTCTGGCGCCACCTCGTGTGCACACAC
The DNA here is from genome assembly GCF_003265705.2 of Callorhinus ursinus. Taxonomy (NCBI): domain Eukaryota; kingdom Metazoa; phylum Chordata; class Mammalia; order Carnivora; family Otariidae; genus Callorhinus; species Callorhinus ursinus. Next base: position 37,337,238 of record NW_027397078.1, read on the forward strand.
CGTCACTGTCCCTCTGGCTCCAGCTCGAACAAAAGCGGGTGCCGATTTAACATCCTCCTTTTCACTGGGGACAGAGCGCTGCGCTCTGGCGCCGCCTAGTGTGCGCACACCGTCACTGTCCCTCTGGCTCCAGCTGGAGCAGAGAGGGAGCCGATTTTTTTTTTTAGTTTTTTTTTTTTT
>NW_027397078.1:37337517-37344681 GCF_003265705.2 Callorhinus ursinus
TTTTTTTTAAGATTTTATTTATTTATTTGACAGAGAGAGACACAGTAAGAGAGGGAACACAAGCAGGGGGAGCGGGAGAGGGAGAAGCAGGCTCCCCTCCAAGCAGGGAGCCCCATGTGGGGCTCGATCCCAGGACCCTGGGATCATGACCTGAGCCGAAGGCAGACGCTTAACCGACTGAGCCACCCAGGCACCCCGACCGGAGCCGATTTAACACCCTCCTTTTCACTGGGGACCGAGCGCTCTGGCGCCACCTCGTGTGCACACACCGTCACTGTCCCTCTGGTTCCAGCTCGAACAGAGACGGGAGCCGGTTTAAGATCCTTTTCACTGGGGACCGAGCGCTCTGGCGCCACCTCGTGTGCGCACACCGTCACTGTCCCTCTGGCTCCAGCTGGAACAGAGACGGGAGCCGATTTACCATCCTCATTTTCACTGGGGACCGAGCGCTCTGGCGCCACCTCGTGTGCACACACCGTCACTGTCCCTCTGGCTCCAGCTCGAACAAAGACGGGAGCCGGTTTAAGATCCTTTTCACTGGGGACCGAGCGCTCTGGCGCCACCTCGTGTGCACACACCGTCACTGTCCCTCTGGCTCCAGCTCGAACAGAAGCGGGAGCCGGTTTAAGATCCTTTTCACTGGGGACCGAGCGCTCTGGCTGCCAAAGGAATGCTCCCTCCTTGTCCACCGACTGATGGAAGCCGACTGGGGAGACCAGGAAGGAAGCCCCTCTATGGGGGAAAACACAGAAGGAACGTTCTGGCCTTGGAAACAGCCAGGAGGGGAGGGTGGGCAGCTCACTACAGCCATGGAGGCCTGTGCGGCTCGCCCCAGATGCCCGAGGTCCTGCTTCTGTGCCGGGAGGCGTGCGCAGGGGTGCCACAAAGACCAACAACGCCCCACACTGTGCGTGGAGCCCCACAATCCCAGGAGTACTGGAAATAGGGTTCAGTCCACAGGCACATACCATACTATGGTCATCCCAGCAGATAGGGAAGAAACCCTTCCTACTCAAGTGGCTACTGACGTTTGGAATCCTTACAACGTATATGCTTATCGTACAAAATACCGAACACGGGGCGCCTGCCTGGCTCAGTCGGTGAAGCGTCTGCCTTCAGCTCAGGTCAGGATCTCAGGGTCCTGGGATCGAGTCCCACATCGGGCTCCCTGCTCGGCACAGAGTCTGCTTCTCCTTCTGCCTGACACTCCGCCTGCTTGTGTGCTATCCCTCTTTCTATCTCAAATAAATAAATAAAATCTTAAAAAAAAAAAAAAAGGTACGAAACACAGTTAAAAATGAAGAAGCCACTAAGACAACAGAGGAAAGTAAGCCACCACCTAAATATAACCACAGGTAACCTGTGTGCATTTCGCCCCATCTGCTTCTAGACAATCTGGAGAATCCTGCAGACAGAGCAGGTCCACTTCCTTCTGCAGCCCGCCTGGTTCTGTGAGCATTGTCCCATGCCCCCGCTGTCCCTCTTCCAAAATGTACTCTCTCATCAGTGCTTCATATTCCTTTCATAGAACACTGAAAAACCACAGTATTGACTCTGAATATTTTCTGGTACCTCAGATAAAATTATTCACCCTAATGAGGGTTCCCCTGAAGCCTTTCCCACAAATTATACACCAGGATTAATAAAAATTTATGTTAATTTTTAAAAAATAATTTTATACGCTAGGTAATCTCTGGGGGAGTTCTGGAAAGACAGGGTTTAGATCACAAATATGAAAAATGCCAGGCTATCACTGAAAATGAACACATCTAGACATCGAAAATCCTTTAAAAAAAAGGAATTATTAAAAGAAATGCTTCAATAAAATGTTTATCATTCTCATAAAGAACAGAATCCCTTCCTCCCTCCCCCAACCAAAAAGAAAGTCACACGAGTACTGGGTTATTTTCATAACCTTTTAGAATGAAGCCATCAGGCACTGACTCACAAGACAAACACAGTCTGCGTTCGGTCACCACAAGTGCCATCGGCCTGACGGGACCAGACCCACCGGCTGGGAGGCCAGGGAGGCCACCCGGGGTGGCCAGGCGCCCTGGCTTTGGGTGCCCAGTGTGATGGGCATGTGCATGGGGTGTGAGGGCTTTCAGGCAACACTGAGGTCGGGGGAGACTCCTGGGGGGGGGAAAAGTCAACGGTGATGCGCTGGGAGCATCCTAGAGAAAAGAGTCAGGGGGCCTGAAATGGGAAAAGGCCTGGATTCTGGAGAAAGGCTGGGCTGGACAGTACTGCAAAGGGTCCTCAGTGAGCCCCTGAGTGCGTGGGACTCGCCCTGTGCAGACAGCCCCTAGAATTCAAGGAGGGGAGAGGGTACAGGCCAGCATGGGAGGTGCGGGTGGGGGGCGAGGAGCCTGTGCTAGAAGAGAGGGCAAGTGCAGGCATTCTTCTTACTCCTTCCAAAGGAAACAAAGAAAAAGCACCCCGCTACAAACAGAGAATGAACCTCGCTCCGATCTTGTGCCACTGCCAGTTCCTGCCAAGCCTACGGAAGACTACGTCCTGACGAGCCTCTCCCTCTGCTGCTCGGTCTAGCTCCTGCCAGACCCACCTCCCCGCGCCTCTGCTCTGCACAGCCGTTGCTCTCACTCCAGAACCTTCAAGTGCTCCCAGCTGCCACAGAAGGAAGCCCAAGCTCCCACCTGCTCAGGCACCTAGCCAAGCTGTTGTTTGGAGCGTGCCCCTGGGCCGGCAGCAGGGGCACCAGCTGGGCGAAGCCCTGGGCGGGCTGTTGCGTTTGCACCCGCCTTCCTGGCCCTGGCACGTTCCGATGCCAGGTCCTGCACTCTCCGCCTCCAGCCTCCTTCCCCCTGCACTCCTTTGGGTTGCATCCCCTCTGCCATTCTCTCTAGGAGGCCCTGGTACCGCTGACGTAGGACCAGATTTGGGGCTCAACCCTGGCTCAGTCTTCCAAGGACAGATCAACGGCCTATCCTTAAGAAAGACCCTGCGGAGATCTGCTTCCATTCCTCCTGACGTCTGTTGGCTCAGCACCCGTTACAGCGTTCCTGGCGCGTCCCTGTGAGCACACTCAGCAGCCAGCTAGCTCCCCGAGGGCTGGACCTAACGGTGTGATCCTCACCATTTCCCTGGAGCACTTCTACCATGTTCCACGAACGTCGAGAGCACCCCCTGCGGCGCACACGGTTCCTCTCCCTGGCAGCGGTGTGACAACGCAGCACTGCGGAGGGGGACGTCATGCTGGCTTCAATCTACGGTCCTACGGGATAAGACTCAGACAGTTCCTGCTGTTATACATGACGAGAATTCAGATAAAAATTCCCTAATGGCCTAAGTAGCTGAAACGGATGCCAGACATCAAAGCTGCATTTTAAACAGATGCCAGGCTGAGAAGCAGCATTCCCCCCAGGACGAAAGCACCAGGGTTCCTGTCCACGAGGCCGGGGCACCCCGCACCCTTCCCCCAGCAAGGCCGAGGGCACGTCGCTTATTTCAGCCTCTGGTGCTCCCCCTGTGTGTGTCAGCTCAAAACACTGTGTGGAAATGTCACATCAAGAACACAGGCAGAACTGGAACAGACCCAAATGACTGGCTTTCTCTAGTAACTTTTATCATCTTCATGTCAATAAATCTATTCGTGTCAGGAAAAAAAAAAAAAAAAAGACTATCTCACCCACCTGTGTTCACAGTGTCTCTCCCCAGGTGACTTAACGAGTGAGTTCAACTCAATGTTTTAAAAGGGCGCCGACCCAACGTCCTGGTTACATTTCAAGAGAATGGATTTTTTGGCAAAGACACTCAGGACATTCGAATGTGCAATAAAACTTCTTGTAAATAAGTTTTAATTATAAAACTAATAATAAATAGTGCTAAGGATTAGCAACAGGGCTGATGAGTCATATATAAAAGAAACGAAAATAAGCAAAACATTCTCTGCAGGTCTTAACGTATTAGAAACCATCGATGTTTTCACACCAAGTTTTATAAACATCACTTACATTTTCGATGAAAAAAAAAATCTTTAACTTTTCACCGCTCTCTACTTGCCTTAGAATATGAAATGTCTCACATAATTGGAAATTCATCTGATCAAACTGCTCAAGCCATAAACGAAGCCTAAATCTGAAGAGAAGCAACTTTTCTCTTTTTCTCCTGATTTTAGTTAATAAAAACAACAATGGAAAATAGCTCAAAGAAGTCAGGGTATCTGTCCAGGTTAATCTCTGGCTCTGTTCTGTTTAACAAGAAATAAGCATGTAGCAAACAGCCATGATCCCCAAAGTGCTCAAAACAAAAACTTTTCCCCCGACACTTGAGCAAACGCCTGCAGACCACCCTCCCAAAGCACACGATTTCACCGGTACCTGCCAACAACCCCACTAAGGCACACAGCCTCCGGCAAAACACACACACAGTTTCTGCCCCAGGTAGAGCTCCGGGGAGGGGAAGGTAGGAGGGACACCACCTGCCGACATCCTAGCCACCCCTGAACTCTTGCTGCACCGTGGCATGAAGCTGCTCCCAAGAACATCTGTGCTAATCAATGTCGGGGCTGCACGCAGAACCACCTGCTCAAGGACAGCTCCAAGGAGCCAGGAGCCGAGGGGAGCACAGCACAATACAGGCTCGCTGCACAATGCGCTGCAACTGAGTGACATCCAGCAAACGAGGCATGTCGCAAGAAATCTGCTCCTAGCAAGCATGGCTGCGGTCACTAGATCTGAAACCCTCTTTCTTCGGGATAGGTAACTATGCCCATAGCCCGGCTAACCGTTACAGCCCCCTGCAGAGAACCTCTATCCTTGGGTGTTAATCCCCTGAATGCAAGCTTAGTGGACGTAATTAGAGTCACAAAGGGTTTAAGGCTGCCAGCAAAGAGGCAGAAAATCACATGAATCAACCCTATTGATAATTTGGCCCTGGCAAAACTGCTTGCAACAGTTTTGAGTCTTGGTTGAGAATAAGTTGAATGATGAGGTGGGCAGGTGGACTCCATCGTAAGCAAAACTAGTATTACCATGCAGATTTGAAAGAAAAGCCAAAAGAGCAACTGCAAGCTTTCCAAAATAACGAATGGCATGATATTTAAAAGAAATTTTCCGTAGGCTATCTGAAGTTATACGTACTTGTAAGGAGCTGAATTCGCCTATGCTAATTCGCCTACGGAGCGAGGAAGATGGAGGGCTGTGTCGCAGCACTTGTCACGCGGAGCTCTTAGCGCACGTTTTCTAGAATCAGACAGCAAGAGCCTTGACCCCAGCTCTGAGCAAGACGCTCGCCCTCCCCGACACACTGTGGGCATCAGGCAGACCTTCAGCACCTCTGCAACAGCGAAGCCTCGTCACCTCGGCTACGTGGATCAGGAAAACGCCCAGTGACCCAGTTTCTGGTCTGTCTTCACCTTCTCCAAGCACATTTGCTTAAGCCACTGGGGCTGCCCAGCAAAAGAGCCTGGGGCTGTCTGTGAAAACGCCAGCCCAGGATCCACCGCAGACCCGCCCCTCAACACTTCGCAGGGTGGGGCCCGGGCAGCTGGGAGACACGTGCAGATAACACAGCTGACGACCCTACAGACACACATCGGAAAAGGTGACCGCATCCGCCCTGCACTTTCCCCGGAGCAGCACTTCTCTTGGCCAAGCAGAGGTAGAGCCACAGAGCACCCGGAGGAGAGGACAAGCCGAGAACTTCCCGCTCAGCTCAGCCTCTGCTCACGGTCCCACGGTTATCTGCCTCCTGGGCACCGCGCACGACAACACAGGCGCACTCGGTGGGGATCCCAGTGACAGTTCTTCGTTTCCAGCCGACACCACTCTGGGAGAAGGGAAGGGCTTGCTCTCGTTTGTCTGGGGAAGAAAGTCCACCGGGGAGAAAGATCTGCGCACGTCTCCCCACGTGTCGCCTTCTCAGGCCCAGCTTCGAACCGATGACGCCAGATGTGCCGCCCGTGCCCCCGGAACAGGACGCCACCGCTTTGTCCCACCGGCCCACGGCGACGCTCTTCCTGGCTGCTGGGGCCCCTGCCCGCCTCCCACACTGAGATAAAACCGGCCTACGGAGGAAAGATCGAAAGCAGCGGGGTGCCCGGGGGGCACGGTTGGCTGGGCGCCCGACTCTTGGTCTCGGCTCAGGTCGTGGTCTTGGGGTTGTGGCATCCAGCCCCAAGTCGGGCTCCGTCCGCGCTCAACACAGAGTCCGCTTGGGACTCCGCACTCCCGCTCCCTCTGCCCCTCCCCGCCAAAATCAATAAAGAAATCTTAAAAAAAAAAAAAAATAGATAGCTGCTGAACAAGCTAATTTACCATCTGGCCACACTCTTGGGTAGGGCAACATAGGATATTTATGTGTTTGTGGCTCGATCTATGAATAAATTACAGAGTGCCTTTTTATAAACTGGCCACTTTTTTTTTTTGAAGAGTGCACGATCTATTTTGGAGCTCCACATGAAATGCTAGAGAATGCTAACTGATGTGTGAGACAGAAATGTGATTAGTGGTTGCCCGGGGTTGGACAAAGAGGAGAACGGCAGGGCTTAAGCAGAGATTTAAATTTAGACAGAGAAGAATACATGTTACCAATTTCAGAGAAACTGTTTGAAAAGTACAGTGGTGCCTCTGTAGTAAGGAAAATCTAGAAACTCCGTTTGAAGTTTCAGTGCTTCTTACTCTGCATCTCCAGGATTTTATAGCAGTAATTCATCATGTGCTGGGTGACAGCTACAGACCCTAATATTAACTAATTACCCGGGTTAGAAAATTTCATTCATGTTTCTGAACAAAGCACCATTTCAGACTTTTTTCTATTAGACAAAAGTAATACCCACATAGAGCCCACATACAGTATTAAAAATTAATCCAGGCTCCCCACCAAGCAGGGAAGTTGACGTGGGGCTCGATCCCAGGACCCCGAGGTCATGGCCTGAGCCAAAGGCAGACACGTGACCCACTGAGCCACTCAGGAGCCCCTGCCACTCCCCCTGCTTGTGCTCTCTCAAATAAATAAAATCTTTAATCCGAAGTTATTTTTAAAAATTTCACAATACCTGGGCGCCTGGGTGGCTCAGTTGGTCAAGCGACTGCCTTCGGCTCAGGTCATGATCCTGGGGTCCCGGGATCGAGTCCCGCATCGGGCTCCCTGCTCGGCAGGGAGTCTGCTTCTCCCTCTGACCCTCCCCCCTCTCATGTGCTC
>NW_027397078.1:37344781-37368959 GCF_003265705.2 Callorhinus ursinus
AAAAAAAAAAAAAACCCAATATAAATAAAAGTATGCTTGCAAAAAAAGTGAACAAAGTGCTTGGTTTGCTTTTATATCTTGTTATATATATTGCTTAAAACATGAATTCCCATCTAAACCAGGTAATTATGCTGTGCAGACCTCATTTAAAGAAAACTGGACAGGGGCGCCCGGGTGGCTCAGTCGGTTCAGCGTCTGCCTTGGGCTCAGGTCATGATCCTGGGGTCCTGGGACTGAGCCCCACGTCAGGCTCCCTGCTTCACAGGGAGTCTGCTTCTCCCTCTGCCCCTCTCCCCTCTCGCGCACGCTCTCTCTGTCTCTCTCAAATAAATCGTAAAAAAAAGAGGAAAACTGGATATACAGAGTGCAAAAGTGGGGTTTTACACAGCGGCTCCCATAAATCATTCAAGGCAAAAGTCTGATCCCTTTCCCCAAGAGTCTTTTAGATATGCGGTCAGCTCCATCAGCTAGCAGGCCCCGTGGGCCTTCCCCCTGACCCTCTACTGACCAGTTCTCCATGGCGTACTTTGCTTTGAACAGAATTCAGTTTATTTTTATATCCTTAAAGATGTTCCTCTAGTTCAAAAAAAAGCTTCTACACATATGGAATGATGCCCAACTTCAGTCATAATGAAAAACGCCCACTTCAACAACGAAGCCATTTTTCACCTGTCACATGCACAAAGAGAACAGAAACTAACTGAAACTACTTCTGCTAGAGTGGACGTGAGCCTGAAACGTGGTCCAAGGAACGTGGAGGTGACTACCACAGCTTATTGCGCACAAACCGTCTGATCCAGGTCCCTCCGGGCTGGAAGCGGACCGTTAACGATCCATCTGTAGTGCAGGTACACAGACTCGGGGACAGGCACCCCTCGCTGCCGCACGGTGTCTTAGAGGTACTCACCACAACCGGCAGAAATGTCTGTCTCTAGAGGATCTATAAGACAGCAGAGGATCCAGACCGTGCAGCACCGTGGGGTCATTAAGAAAAATCAGGAGTCAGACCTCAGCGCACTCAACGTGCAACAATCTCCACAGATACACATGTATCTTAAAAAGAAGCAAAAAAAAAAAAAAAAGAACGAAATAAATGAAGAATAAAAAGTTAGCCTTAGGGCGCCTGGGTGGCTCAGTCGTTAACCGTCTGCCTTCGGCTCAGGTCATGATCCCAGGGTCCTGGGATCGAGCCCCAGCATTGGGTTCCCCGCTCGGTGGGGAGTCTGCTTCTCCCTCCCCCACTCCCCCTGCTTGTGTCCCCTCTCTTGCTCTCTCTGTCAAATAAATAAATAAAATATTTAAAAAAAAAAGTTAGCCTTAGAGTACATTTGTAGCCGGCATTCAAACACCCACCCTTCTTAGGGTCATTCTTTTAGTCTTGATCACAGAGCAATAAATAAACGTCCTTTGGGACATTCCTGCAACAGAACATGATGGCACGGCTGGTGGTTTTCTGGGGACCAGAGCTCCTGCTGACTCGTAGAACAAAGGCACACAGAACCCCAAAGGCTTCTCGTCTCTAAAAATGGAACAAGCTCAATAGTTCTTATTATAAAAGTAGTATGTGTACTTAAAGGTACACTTTAAAATGGTTAATAGGGTAAATTTTATGCTGTGTGTACTGTACCACGATGTTTTTTAAAAATTAAAACTGTAAGAATGGGGGGCGCCTGGGTGGCTCAGTCGGTTGCGCGGCTAACTCTTGATTTTTGTCTCAGGTCGTGATCTCAGGGTCCTGGGATGGAGCCCTGGGTTGGGCTCCCTGCTCAGGAGGGGGTCTGTTTCAGGATTCTCTCTCATCTCTGCCCCTCACCCCACCCCCGCTTGCTCTAAGAAATACATAAATCTTAAAAAAAAACCAAAAAAACCCCACAAAAAACCCTGTAAGAATTGGATAGACACAGTTCTCCAACCGCTTTTATGTGTTGCACTTAGCTGGGCTTTGTGGGGCATCTTCCGTGTCAGCAAATGCTGATATCACAGCAGTACTTTACACCGTGGATGGTCTCTAATTCATGTCATTTCCCTTTACTGAGTATCTGGGAGCCCAGAAACGAAAACTGTGGGTCCAAGATATGGCTTCTGAAACACACGTTGTCAAACCACCCACCAGAAAGTCCGTCTAATCTGTATCCTAACTGGCAGTATATCAAGTACATGCTTATTTCCCCACAATCTTACATCTCACCAACGATGGGCCTGGCTACTGGTAAATCCCTGTCAACTCGACAGTCAAAACCTAGTGTCTCATTTCCAAGGAAGCCTGCAGATTTGTACAGGAGACCAAGGAGGGCAACCCGACTCAGCCTGGGGGCCGGCCGAGGAGTCCCAGAGACAGTGAGTGCATAAGGCCTAGCTCAGCTCAGGGGGCCAAGCTTCCGTGCCCGCCATCACTGCGCCGTTTCCCTCGGGGCACTGTGAGGACACCCACCCCGCGCCCACAGAGGGATAACCGTACGATGTTACAGCATCTGTCCCACCTCAGCCTCTCGAAACGGCTCCCAAACCGCTATCCGAGTTTATTCTTCTCATTTACAAAGACGGTAGCCTGTACCACTTACAAATGAGGTTGCTAATTCAGTGCGACAACGAATTAAGAGTTTTTTCTTCCTTGTTTTTGAGCCTCCTCCTTCGCTTTGGTTTGAGTCCAAAAATAAAAAAAAGAGTAAAGTCCTTTGGGAACAGGCCTTCAAGGCAGTATTAAAAACTAAAGTAAATGATTGAGTCCATTTATTTTTAAAAAATTTACAGCCAAGGGGCGCCTGGGTGATTCTGTTGGTTCAGCGTCTGCCTTTGGCTGAGGTCATGATCCCAGGGTCCTGGGATTAAGTCCCACATCAGGCTCCCTGCTCCACGGGGAGCCTGCTTCTCCCTCTACTTTCTCCTTCTGCCTGCCACTCCCCCTGCTTGTGTGCACTCGCTCTCTCTCTGTCAAATAAGTAAATAAATAAATCTTAAAAAAAGATTTACAGCCAAACTTAGAAAGACTGCACTAATTCTGCTTAAAAAAAGGGGGGGGGCGGGGACATGCAAACACTTTACTATGAATTAGCCAACTTACAAAATGCAAGGTGGAGAACAAGTTCTTTATGAAGACAAATCCCAAGTACCTTTACGGGGGTCCAGGAGTACTGTTGTAGCTCCCATGTCTAAAAGCATCACATTCTCAACTCTGCTTTTCTAACCCCTTCAAGTCCTCCAAACTTCCAGGGGCAATTTGATTTCTAGGAACAGGCAGCCTGCTCCCCGCCCCACCCCCCCCTGGAAACTTAACGTCTGTGCGCAGTCATGCTCTACTTTTGCGTAAAAAACGAAAACGCAGTGGCACAACACTTTATTTGGAACAGAAGCATAGCTCTCTGCTAATGATCTACATACTGTTGAAAAAAAGAGTCTTTCAAATTCACTTCATAAATCAAATGAACAATCCCTAGTAATACAAGAAGGCATCTTTTAAGTTTTTGATGCTGGATTCATCCTTGGCCAAGAGATAGAATTCTGTGTGTGCGCACATGCTTTCATCCTTGGCCAAGAAATAGAATTTTATGTACACACACACACACACAAATCAAGTCCAAACTGGGATTGCTCGCAGGGAGACAGATCGGCCAAGCTGACTTCACGTTTTGCTATTTGACTCACTCCTGTTTGTAAAGATGGCATGAGGCATGGGTCTTACCTTTTCACTACCAGCTTCAGGGTTTTATGAGACCCCTTCACCAGGCAAATCGCTTCCTGTCTAAACCCTGAGAGACCGATGTCGTTGATGCCGACGATCTCGTCCCCAGCCAGTAACTTGTCCACTGCCGCAGCTTTACTTCCTTCTTCAATCTGCAACAAAGAAGTATGTCTCATGAGTTTCCAAACAAGCGAAGCAGGCACCCAGAACTCGGCCAGAAACAACACAGCTGTGACATATGCGGCCCGCAGGCTCTGTGACGGGCTCTGGGATCAGCGTGGACCCCTCCTGGGCCCTGAGGCTGCACTGATTCCTATTTGTGGAACAAGGGACACATCCCTCACCCAGGGCCACCTCTGCACGGACGAGGGCTACCCATTCACCGAGGGACTAGGAAAGAGCATGTGTGCTCAGGAACACTCACAGCCTGAAAGAGTGGATCCAAAGACATGGGGGTTCGTCTTCTGGATTTCCTTTATCCAAACAGTTAAGGATGGATTATTTTCGTGATTTACTATTTCTCGTACATTAATCCCATACCTGCATTTTTGCAACTGCTTGACTGAGATAGAATTCAAATACCAGCACGCTCACCCATATAAATATACAAGTGAACAGCTATTCAGTATATTCACAGGCCTGTGCAAGCAACACGTCCCATTGTGGAACGCTTCCCTAAGCCTAGAAGAAACCTGGTGGCTGTGGGCGGTCACTTCCTGATCCCCTCTAGCTCCCCCACCCCCCGACCTACTACTACCTGTCTCTACGCATTTGCCTATACTGGACAGCTCATATAAAAAGAATCCTACAGGGCACCTGGGTGGCTCAGTCGGTGAAGCGTCTGCCTTCGGCTCAGGTCATGATCCCAGGGTTCTGGGATCAAGATCCACATCGGGCTCCCTGTTCGACGGAGAGACTGCTCCCTCTGCCCCTCCCCTCATGCGCGCTCTCTCGCTTGCAACAATGAATAAATAAAATCTTAAAGGACAAAAAAAGAATCCTACAACATGTGGCATCTTGTGACTGGCTTCTTTCACTGAGCATAATGTTTCAAGGCTCATCCCCACGGTAGCACCTGTTAGTACTTGATTCCTTTTTGTGGCTGAATGATATTCCGTCGTACGGGAGTACCACGTTTTTTTGTTTTTTTAAAGATTTTATTTTTATTTATTTGACAGAGAGAGAGAGGCAGCCAGAGAGGGAACACAAGCAGGACGAGCAGGAGAGGGAGAAGCAGGCTTCCCGAGGAGCAGGGAGCCCGATGCGGGGGCGCGATCCTGGGATCATGACCCGAGCCAAAGGCAGATGCCCAACGACTGAGCCACCCAGGCGCCCCCGGAGTACCACGTTTGATTTAACTACTTGTCCCCTGCTGGATACTGGAGCTTTTCCTTTCTGGCTATTATGCTGCTATGAACACGGGCGTTCAGGTTTCTGTGTGAGCATGTGTCTTCATTTGCCGGGGGTCTGCACCTGGGAATGAAGCTCCTGGGTCATAGGGCGAGCGTGGTGAGCATCCGGGCTGTCAGGCTGTCCGCTGCTGCTGCACCATTTTATCGTCCGTGTGCGTACGAACGTTCCGATTCCTCCACAGCCCTAACACGTAACAGTTTCTTTGACTACAGTCCTAATTAGGTTATGCCATACTGTGCATATTACGGCATTCACGACTCTGTGCTAAACACAAATGTATGAACACGTACTGACTCATGAAAAGCTTGAATGTTGTCCATCTGATAACTTTAATCCTAAGAGATCTTGATGTTTAATCCTAGCTTTTCCTATACAGTAATAATCAACTTAGCAGCAACTAACCCAGCCTGCTTTCTGTACTAGCACTTGGCAAACTATGGCCCATGAGCTATACACCTGGCCAGCTGCCCCTTTTTTTTTTTTTTCCCCAGTAAATAAAAATTTTACTGGACTACAACCACACCCACTTGTTTACATACTGCGACAGGACAGAACTGAGTATTTTGGCCCACAAAGCCAAAAATATTTGATCCCCTCTTGGCTTGCTACAAAAACAAGTTCGGCAACCCCGGTTTTATACCAAAAAGCTATTATCTTTACAAACTGCTAGGAACACTAGGGAAAAAAGTTAACGGTTACGAGCTTATCTGTGTAGAGTCTGAAAGTTCACTGCTTGACTGTTTGCCGTGGCTAAGCTAAGAATTACTTTCCAAGCCCTCACAAGGTGCTAGAGCACTACATTTCTCCTACGTAGCTAAAAAGCCGGGTACTAAGCGACTGGCCATGCCTCAGTTCTGCGAATGCACGGTATTTTCCTAAAGCCTCCACCTACATCCAAGGACAGCTGAACTCCTCAGTTCACAAAGCAATTATTCATTGCACGTGAACACCATAAACAAAATTAAACAACTACTCCTCACTGAATGGACTGCTTCAAATTTTGGTTAATAACTGGTTTCAAAAGTCTAGACAATTTTATCCCAACATAGTAACAGATTGTAAGTTTCCACCCGCACAAGATTACAGCCTCAGCCATGTATAGGCAAGGTGCAGGTCACACGTGGTGGAGAGCTTGGGTTTTGACATGCCCCGTGGGAGAGGCCAAGGGGCCGTCCCAGTGGAGGGTGCAGTGGGCAGCTGGTGGCGGGAGGGCGGCTCCCAGGGACAGGTGGCCTACACATGGAGACACCCCCAGCAGAAGGTACTTAAGGACAAGAGGGGTGGGGAGACTGAAGGACACTGCCCAGACAGGAGACAGAGTCTCGGGCAGAGAACCGCAGAGAAGGAAACCCTGGGTCCCCAGTGGTTAGAGCTTTGGCAGAGGAGGGGCCAGGTGAAAGGGCAGGAGATACAGGAGGCAGAAGCTGCCACCACCAGAGCGGGTGGAGAAACCCCCCGGGGAAGCTTAGCAACGCTCCAGCTGGGCTCACTACCTGGGCCCGCAGCACCTGTCCCCCACACAGGGACCTGAGGGCTGCAGACTCTCAAGGCAGGTGGCAGTCCTTCCAGGACTGCCTGGATCCGTTTCATCTCCTCCCACCCCGCCTCCCAAGCACTGGGCATAAGGACTGTAAGGGCAAAATCTAGAATGTAGAAAGAATGCATGTAGATAGCAACTTGGGTCTGCACTTAGTAACTACTGCTTTAAATACTAGCAGTTAAATGCTTTGGTGGGGTGAGTACAAAAAGGTCGACAGGTCACATGCATGCGTTGAGCTCAGAGTTGGTATTTATTCTTTCAATAAGTATCTATTTTTTTTTTAAAGATTTTATTTATTTATTTGACAGAGAGAGACAGAGCGAGAGAGGGAACACAAGCAGGGGGAGTGGGAGAGGGAGAAGCAGGCTCCCCGTGGAGCAGGGAGCCCGATGCGGGGCTCGATCCCAGGACCCTGGGACCACGACCTGAGCCGAAGGCAGACGCTTAACGACTGAGCCACTCAATAAGTATCTAGTGAGCAAGTACTCTGCACAAACAACTGTGCTGGATAGTGTGTGTGTGTATGTGCGTGTGTGTGTGGGGGGGGGACGGTGGGTCTTACAAGCTGGAGTTCCTGCCTTGAAGACATTTCTAGGCTTCAGAGACCAACACTTCTCAAACTGTCATATGCAGCAAATCTCCCAGGGTTTAAAATGCAGATCTGATTCAGCAGGTCCAGGGTAGGGCTTGAGCTTCTGCATTGTTTTAAAAGGTTTTATTTATTTGAGAGAGAGGAGAGAGGAGAGAGAGAGAGAGAGAGAGAGGGAGAGAGAGAGAGAGGGAGAGTGCATGCAGCAGAGGGAGAGGGAGAAGCAGACGGCCTGCTGAACAGAGAACCTGGTGCGGGACTCAATCCCAGGACCCTGAGATCATGACCTGAGCCGAAGGCAGATGCTTAACCCACTGAAGTCACCCAGGGGGCCTGGCCTGTATTTTGAATGGTTTTCAGAAATACACATTTACAAGGTACAATTCATTCCGTCACCGATTTTTCAGGACAGAATTTTATTTTACCTTTCAACAGTTACGCATTCCAAGTGGAAACAACTGAAATGTCCATCAAGAAGTAAACGCATAATGGACATGTGGTCCATCCATACGATGGAATGTAGGTCAGCCTTAAAAAGGAAGGACGTTCTGACAGCTGCTACCACATGGATGGACCTTGAGGACGGCACGTGCAGTGAAATACGCCACCACGGAAAGACAGGGACTGTGTGATTCCGCTCGTATGGGGGACCCAGAGGAGGCCAATGCACGGAGACGGCACCTACAGTAAAGGTCAGCAGGGGCCGGGGGAGTGGGAATTATGGATTTGTGGGTACAGAGTTCCAGTTTGGGAAGATGAAAAACTCCCGACAACGGCTGATGGTTGCACTACGCGAATGTCGTCAATATCACGGAGTCAGACACTTGAAAGTGGCTGAAATAGTTAAGTTTCGTGTTACGGTACATTTAGTGTGATCACACCTTCCTGAGTATCTAACAAGAAAAGGATTCTGAGCCGCTACAAGAGTTGTAAGTGTCCTCCCTACAGTGAGTGCTTCTGAATTTCAGTATTACGAGAAAGTCTTGAGGCAAAACCACTATGATGAAGGCCCTGCAGGGTCGTAGGGCCGGCGTTGAAGGCAGCACGCCCTGCGGGGACACATCACCGGGATCTGGCTCTCGCCTACCACTGGGTGGGCTTTTCAGTCTCATCCCCACAGACCCTTCTAGGAACCAGTTCTGTGAGACTCTTGTGAACCACGGTCATCTACTCTGGCTTCAGCACGAAGATCTGAGAAGACTCCTCACGTTTGTCCCCTATAAATGAAGACCGCCTTGCAAAGCATCCTTCTGCCTCGCCCTAACCACAATCCACCTACACATCCCAGAAAAAACAGGTGTGGGTTTGGGAGATAAAGCAGCTGGGTTTTTAGCCACCCGCTGGCTTCCTTGCCAAGAGAAAGTTTCTCTTTGATATTTATTGTGCTTACGGGGAAAGTAGCTATAAAAGAAAAAGCAGCTGTGAAAACTTCCATTCTATACTTCCCCACCACCCCCAAACCTTAGGTAGGATTCATGAGGTTTTGAACTTGGTGAAGAATAAATCTGACGTCCGCGTTCGCCAAGGAGACAAGGACGCCACCTGCCAGCATTTTACAGTAAATCACACATGCGACATCGATGATCACCCCGTCCCGGTGCCTGGGACTACTACCCGGCCGAGGCGACAGCCTAACATCTGCAGAACGTGGGGGCCACCCACAGGGCAGCTGTGGCCGACAGCAGTCAGGAAAAGTTCCCGAGGTCCCTGGCTCCAACTCAGAAGTGCCCCTCGTGCAAAGTGGCAGGCAGGCAGAGACAGACCCTTCCATGCCCGCGATGCAAAAGCCCACGTGCCACGCTCTTCCCACGTCCAGGACGAAAGCCCCAAGTGCCCACGCCGGGCCCCACGGTCCACACCTTGAGTTATCAACCGGCATTCCATGCGGGCGGACTCACGCCCGAAGTCCCAGGGGAGACTCAGATGTCCCACGTGCAGAACATCCTATCGTTCTTCCGGAACTGTTCTGGCCGGGAACGGCAGGGAGGGAAACAGTTAATGAGAGTCTTCTTGGAACAAAGTTTTCGTACTTGGGTGAAGGGGCGTTACAGATGATCAAGAGTGAACACCCAACAAAGGCAAAAGAATCTAGTCTGGTAACCGACTACAAGGCGTCTCACCCCATGCAGTGGGCATGCGAGGGGCAGCCTTCACCGCCGTCTCGGGGGGAGGAAATGAGGCTTCACGAATCGGAAGGGCCACGAGCACAACTTGAAAGGAGGAGCCTGCATGGGGCGGGGGGGGGGGGGGACATTCCCAAGTGGGGTCTCGACGTGAAGACAGAGACAGAGGCAGGAAGCCCAGGCTCGTCCAAAGAATGTCAGCCTGGCAGGGTGTAAAGCTCTCACAAGGGAGTGTCTGAAGATAAGGGCAGAAGGGGGAAGATTAGGAACTCGACCTTGAATCAGAATCTGGACAATATCCCGTAGGCGGTAGGGGCCCAGAGAAGGTAGGGCATGGAAGCAGGGAAGTGACATTATTCAAGCAAATACTTCTGGAAGATCGATCTTGTAGGCAGACGCAAAATGAATTTCTCCTGCCCTTGACTCCAGATCCCTGACTCCATCTTGGCACCGGACAGAAGCGAGGGCTCACAGCAATGCAGCGCAGAGGACGAACGTATGAGGCAAGGACTCTAGAAGCTGTGAGGGTTAGGCCTCACGACGTGGTCAGACATGACACGAGAGACCACAAGAAGACGCCAGTGGTGCCGAGGTGTTGAGCTCCAGCGATTCAGAAAATCACAATGACCAGAGATCAAAATGGAAGGAGGACATTAAGTCCAATATCCCATTTCAAAGGCCATGAATCACACCTGCGATTTATCAGTTCTATCTCAAAAACGCTTCACTGTCCAGACAAGAGGCACTCCATGACAAAGCAATGCCTTTTGTTAGACAGGAAAATCCCCGAAGTTACCGCTTCAGTTTGCTTAATTTGAGTATTTTACCCATTCTCGAGCCCAGTTGCTTCAGAAAGGAAAGCTGACTCACCCAGGGGAAGTAGCAAGTTGTGAAATAATCTGAGGGTGTATCTCTGGTAACAGAGAAGTAACAGTAACAACTGAAAACTGGAAACTTCCACCTAGATGTGTGGAGACTTTCACAAGTCGTCATTACGGGCCCACCTGTGACGGGAGGAGCCACACCAGCCAGGCAGCCCAGCTTCCAGAACTCTCTCTGTCTCCCCCCCCCGAGCATCCTGGCACCGACTGTCACCCTCTCTACTGCCCAAGATGCCCAACAGGAAGGTCAACTCAGGTGGAGGGGCAGTGAGGGAGCTCCAGAGGAGATCGCAACCTCTCAGCTAAAACCTGCTCCCGCAAAAGTGGAAATAAAGCAAAAAGTCTTCAAACAAAAAAGTGCCAATGCAAGGGACAACAGGCTGAAGGGGCTAACCAAGAAACTAAAGATCTACCCGCAGAAAAGGGAGAGGAGACTAAAGCTTAAGGAGAGTCCAGCCTCCAGAGAAGTAGAGATGAAGGAAGACCAGTCTGACTAAGATCATATGCCATGTCTTTTTGGTGCGCCCTGTCTCCTAGGACAATGCAGAAGATTTCATTACTATGTTGGAAATGTAAGCTTTTTAGTAGCTCTAGGAGTATTTTCTTTTCAAGATTTATTTACTTGAGAGAGGGAAAGAGAACGCGAGCCCGTTGCAAGCGGGGGAAGGGGCAGAGGGAGAGAATCTCGAGCAGACTCCGTGCTGAGCACAGAACCCTACTCGGGGCTCCATCTCACGACCCTGAGATCATGACCTGGGCCGAAACCAAGAATCAGACACTCAACCGAGGCACCCAGATGGCCCTAGTAGGTCTATGAATATTTTTTTTTAAAGATTTTATTTATTTATTTGACAGAGAGAGTCTCTGAACATACTAGTCCAGTTTCCCTAAACACTTTGTCAACCCCTCTTGAAAACCTGACAATCCAAAGATGCGTTTAGGATAGTAAATTGTGAACTGTGAGCGAGTGGGAGCTGTGATTGAACAGACTGTCAACGCAGAACCTACTGGTCCTTGGTCCCTTCTCAGGGAAAATTTGCCTCCACATTTCAAGCTGCAAAGTCACCTTATATAACAGTTTAGGAAAGAATCACGGAGTACATCTTTTTCGATCTTTGGTATCTACGTTAAAAACCGTATAAAATGAAATGTGTCTGTGTACGGATCATCGAAACCACCAATAAAATCTCAGTGGTGAAAGAAAAAACTCTTTTCCTCATAGATGGTAACCAAAATCAAAAAAGCAAGAGAAAAAGATAAAACAGTGCCTTCCAAAACGAACCCAATAAACCACAACGCACCTCACAGGCTTTGGACAGTATAGGTGAGCAAGCTGAAAGTCTAAAAGTCCAAGGCTTTTAGGAACATGAGGGTCTGCTCTGGAGATTTTCACAAACTTCTTTCAGCCTCTGTAACGGGAATAATGCTCATCACACGAGGCCCGATCACAAAGAAAGGCCGATGTGGCCCCGGACAAAGGGACCACGGCAGCTGAATGGACAGAGCCCAGCCGATGAGATGCACGGAAGGAAGGGAGGACTGGTTGATGAGCCTGTGTGCAAAGAGGGCACCTGGCCAACGCAAACGCCAGGGGAAAATTGCATCAGAAGAGGACGAGATTGGAGGCTGCAATTAGCAGTCAGAGGTCTAGACAGAAAAAGGGAGGACGCTCACGGAGGAATGGGGAAGGGCGGGGGTCTGCACCCGGCACTCAGGGTAAGGCCTGGGGTATGTGCCTCCTCCAGACAGGTCTGGGGCATGAGGACTGCGAGGTTCTGATCACCACATCATCACCGCGCTCCAGGGAACACACGCCTGTCCGTGAAAGGGACGGTGTCTGGAAAGCAACATTCAGGGAGCGTCTTCTGACCACCGCCGTCCGTCAGGGAGGGTCCAAGCCAGGAGGAGAAACAAGGCTTTGTCAACCACTGTTCCAGCGGTGTGGCCGGCAGCCTCAGGCGTTGCCCCGGCTCCAGATCTGCCCTTCATGCCCCGTGCGGAGACACCACAGCGGGACCCTGCGAACATTCCCGCTCTGCCGGCCGGCTCCCCGTGGTGGTGAGCACGGCCAGCAGGGGGCGCGGAAGGGACACGGGAGGACAGGCCCTCCCTTCCCAAAGCCAGCCTGCTTTCCTCTCGGCCTGCTCCCATGCACGCAGGCACGGCGGTCACGCGCAGCGCCCAGCAGCACGGCGGCTTCCTGGCGAGTTCCAGGGGCTGACGCCAGCCGGCAGCCTCCCGGGGAGCCTCAGTCATGTCACCTGAGTGCCTTCCCAGGAGGCATTTCCACGGCACGTCACCAGCCCTGCCAGCTCCGCGGTGAGATCCCAGCGCGGCTGGGGGCAGCTTCCTGCCGGCCAGCTCCGTGTGGCTCAGTGAATGTCCCCACGGTCAGCGGGCTGCAGGCACCCCCACTCCCCGGAGCTCCCAGTCTCAGCTGGTGGGGGGGCTGCTTCCTGAGCTCCTCCTTCCTCAGTGTTGGAGGCACAGCCTGCTCCTTACGGCCCCTGCCTTGCATTCTTCAGGGTTCCCTTTACCTGGGACAGGTAGTCATGATTACTTGTCAGTCTGAGTAATTATCTGTTACTAGTTAATCAGTTTTTGCACTGGGGGCCAGCAAACCATTCTATAAAGAGCCATACGGTAATAAGTGTTTAAGCGTTTGTGGGTTTTACAACACATGCTCAACCTTGCCCAACTGACAAGACGTAGCCAGAACGCTGTCGGTATCTGGCCAGTGTGCTGAACCCTGCTTTACACGAAGCGTTTCCTGCTCAAATTACTGTACGGTTTGTGTCCGAACCGGACCTTGACAGATATAAATGCCAGGTGACAAGTGCAGGAACAGACATGCGCGGGGCCCGAGCAGCAAAATTAATATTGTGGTGTGGGTAGGGAGCGGGGGAGATGATGAGCCTCAGGGGAGGTTTCAAAATGGTGAGGGGCGCCTGGCTGGCTCAGTCCGAGGAGCATGCGACTCTTGATCTTAGGGTTGTGAGTTTGAGCCCCATACTGGGTGTGGCGACTATTAAAAAAAAAAAAAAAGATGAGGTAAGAGTTGCCTCCACCGCTTACTTAACTACCTGATTTAGAGAAAGTCGCTTATTTTTGTCTCTGTTTTGTCACCTAAAAAAAATTTCAAAACGTGTTGTAAGCTCTAAAGCGTTATATAAGCATATTCATAAACTATTTCCCTTATAATTTGTTGGTGTACAAGGTGGGACCAGCTGGCCAGTCTTCTAGACTCTCAAGTTCAGTGACAAATGATCCCCTTCTCGATTTTAACATGAGGAAGCAAGGCTGAAGTGGTCGGGGAGAATGCTTCATTTATAATGCTCCAAGCTATTTATTGAGGTAGAATGGTTTCTAAGTCCTTTTACAAGGCCATTCGGGGAAAAAAAAAAACCCTGAAGCTCAGTTAACCTAGATGTTATCGTTTCCTTTAAACCTAACTTAAAGTTTCCTTTTCCCCGTGTTTAGCTATTCTAGCATCATAGAAAACTTTTGAAGTAGACAAAAGTCGCAATATATAAAGGGGGTATTTTACAAAAATTTAGCCTAAGTGGGTCAGGTAGAAACCAGGCCACAATTCCCCCACTAAAAAAGCCTGATTTAAGTGGCAAATTCTCAGGGTAAGTCACAAATGCCTCTGGAAACGACTCATGGTTTAAATACTGCAGATCTGTAATTAAGCAAGGGGGATTAAAAGGGACATGAATTTCCCCAGGTGGCCCTTTGAACAGATACACTAAGTAAAAGCCTGGTGTTTGTAGCTTAGGCATCAGTAGTGGGTCCTCTTGGTTAAAACGGGAACTACACTTTCTAGAATCCACAGCCCAACAATGAATGCCCCCTTCCCCGTCTCCCCCAGCCGCTGCCAACCACCATTCTCTCTTTCCTTCCATGAACCGGACTACTCTAGACACCTTGTATAAGTGGCATCAGACAATATTTGTCCTTTGTCTGCTCCTAGGACTCAAGGTTCATCCGTGTTATGGCGCATGACGCTCGGCAGCCTTCCCTTCTAAAGCTGAACGATATTCCACTGCACGTATGTACCGCCTTCTCTTCACTCTTACATCTGTCAGTGGACACTTGGGCTGTTTCTAGTACCTACAACTCCTGCAGACCGGGTGGATGTCTGAATCGACCTTCGTTGAGAACCACTGTTCTCAACAAAGGAGCTACGTATCCGCGAAAACCATCACAGCTCTCGTGAACACACACACAGAAAGCAAGACACTTCCAAAATCTCATTTTCATTTCCTGCCATGCAAATCCCATCCAGCACGGCAAGAAGCAGGCGGCCTGGCGCAGAGAAGTCTCCGCGGTTCCCGGCAGCTAGGCAGAAGGGCCCATCAGGCCAGGTGGAACCACTGTGCCTAATACAGCCCAGCATTACCATGCAAAACAGGCCTTGTTGTTCTGGGCGCCCTGAGTCCCCCTAAGAAGCCTTTGTTCTTTCTCCCCGGAGAAAACGGTCCTTCTTGTCTGCGGGCGGTGTTGGCTGGGTCCCCTCCATTCACACCCGCAACCCCATCTCCGACACGGACACACTGTGCCTGGCTCGACACCGCACAAGGCCCCTACTTCCCCTACCACGGGACCAGATGCCCTCCTCCCGGCCTCCCGAGCACTGCTCCGGACCCTGTTGATGCCCTCTTCCCGGCCTCCCGAGCACTTCTGGAAAGGGTGAACAGAGAGGAAGACAATCAGTGAACACCACAAGGTTTTTGTCTAAGGCCCTGCCTTTGTCCTAGGGTCACGGGAGGAAAACCCCACCACAGTCCTGGTCTTTCAAGTCAGTCTTAGAAATCGCAGGAGCGGCTGGAGCAAAAGCTCGGCGAGCAGGCTTCCCACCGGGCTGCCCGGGCTCCCACCCTTCTCCCAGGGCTTCTGAAAACCCGCCGCACCGCTTGAACACGATGGCTGGGGTTACTCGGTTTCGCCGTTTTCAAAGTAGAAAAGCCATGTGAAAGGGCTGATAGGCAATCATGAAACAGGAAAAGGAACTGCTGCACAGGAGAACAAAGTGTCCCCGCTTTTCAGAACACACGGCTGTTTATTTTTCATGGACGTTCCCAGCCTACTGCAATTTCAAAGAGACAGCGCTTCTTCCTTTCGATAAGGCCGCCGCTGGGCAAAGGCAAGGGAGGCGCTACTCAGAGGGAACCTGGCCAAACTTCCCTTCACCTTTCCTTCGGGGACACTCGGAGCTCCCGGCAAGCCTTCGTCTTTTTTTTTTTTTTAAAGATTTTATTTATTTATTTGAGAGAGAGAGAATGAGAGACAGAGAGCACGAGAGGGAAGAGAGTCAGAGGGAGAAGCAGACTCCCTGCTGAGCAGGGAGCCCGATGTGGGACTCGATCCCGGGACTCCAGGATCATGACCTGAGCCGAAGGCAGTCGCTAAACCAACTGAGCCACCCAGGCGCCCAAGCCTTCGTCTTTTCACTGGGTGAACTACGGATGACCTCATCCACCACAAGGGCTTCCTTTTTGAGAAACTCTTTTCAGTGATCTTCCCATTGAAGGTTTCTGTGCTCCCCAAGTTCACAAGTGCAGACCTAATCCCCGGAGGGGATACTGCAAGGTGGGGCCTTTCGGGGAGGGGTATAGGTCCTGAGGGTGCAAGCCCTCAGGAACGGGACTGGTGCTCTTCCACAAGAGACGCCACGGAGCTCCCCCACCCCTTGCACCCTGGGAGGACACCATGGAAAGACAGCTGTCTATACGCCAGCAAGGGGGCTCTCGCCAGACGCCGTATCTGCCACTACGCTGATCTTGAGACTTCTGGCCTCCGGAACTGTGAGAAATAACCATTTGTTCATAAGCTGCCCAGTCTGTGGTATTTTTCTTACAGCAGCACGAAAAAACAAAGACAGATGTCAAAGGTCCAGCCCACGGAGCCTAGCTATGTGCAGCTCTGGGTTGCACAGCAAGCGCTCATTAGGTCGGGAAGGGGCCGCGTGTACAGAAGACGCAGCTCTTGGGATGATGCCTGTAGGGAAGGAAGTAGCAGGTGCTCCCCTCTGAAGGGACACCTGCCACCCAGGGCTAACCACGGGTGACTCAGAGGAAATCGGCACTCAGTGGGGGGGGGGGGATCTTTTTTTTTTTCCCCCCTAAAGCTGACCATCTGGATTTTTATGGGTACTTTCCCTAGGTCTTCAAAGGCTGGCAGTCCTTGGCTGAGGTGAGAAAAAAAATCACGTCGGAAGGTCACATACATGTAAGCCCCCACAGCAGCCTCTGGGTTGGGTAATTCCCGTCCTACTTGGTCATACACACCTCGTCTTCTGTATCAGAGTCCGTGGCACCACGCAGGAACTCTGCACACTCAGGCGATCTTCCAAACGTCCCTTTGCCCGGGACTCTGCTAGTGTGCCTACCTACATCTTTCAGGGTGATGCCTCCCCACCCCCCCCCGCCCCCCAACTGCTGGCCTCAGGCGGTCTCTGATGGCCAGGAGTCCTGCTCTCCCCAGAGGCGGAATCTACCCCAGGAGGGGGCAGCCACGTTTCCCTGCAGGGAGGGGACAGCCGTGGGCCGGAGCGGAGTGTGCAGGACAGCAAACGCTACAAGCTCTGTTGCCTGCCCTCCCCTGAAGTGCCCGGGGCGAAGTCCTGAGAAGACCAGAACAATTCATCCAGCAGACATGGAGGCTTTCGAATGAGCCATAATTCGTTATAAATCCAGACCATTTTCCTTTCTTGTAACTTGAAAATCAACAAACGGAATAGCTCTAAAGAGCAAAAAAAAATAAAAAAAAAAAAAAAAAATTCTTTTTTTTGATTACAAAAACTAACAAAGTTTTGAGGGACATAATGTATTATGTCTGAGAAACAGGCTAAGAAAACCTATAGTCTTGCTTATTGAGGTTTATATTTAAGAGTAAGGCATACTGCATCTGCCCTAAAAGAAAAAAAAAAAAATCTAGCAGGTATGAGGAGTCATTACATTTCTCTTCACCTAATGCTTGTACTCCTTGCTGGCAAAGAATAATAGTAGAAAGCACTTAAAAAAAAAAAACATCAACACCAAAAAACCGTGGAGTGGAAGAGGGGTTGATACTTCTAAAATCTAATCGTTTAAATGCAATGGGACTACGTGAAAGCACATTTTTATGACACTAAACACATTCCTCATCTCATCAGTAATATTATTTCTCCACAGTGAACTGACGTTAGAACCAAACCAAAATAGCCAAACTATTATCTAACTTGGAACTCTTCTCGGTCACGAAAAAGAAAAACACTGAAGATTTAAGCTACTCCAATCATAATGAGACTGTACAAAAATCAGAAACCGTTCGCTGCTTTTTCCAACAGCCAACTTGTACAGGCTAAATCTTCAATCCCTAATGCTGTTTATTTCTGCTGAGTTCATTCACAGCTTTGGGGGAAAAAAACAGAAACATTTTTAGGTCTTAAGAAAAAAAAATAGAGCCAAAATAAAATGACTTAATTTTCCTAACACAGTAGTGCCACAGCCCTCAGCCAAGGCAGAGCAAATTCAAAGCTTTGTGGTTGTGGTTTGGGGGGGGTGTGCAAACTTTTACCAGATCTCAGAATTTGCTTAGTAGCCCACCTCACTTTTTCGCAGGTTAAAGACTGAATTATTCACCCGTTAACTAAAAACACAGAGTTAATTTTATGTGCTTAGTTTATGATAGGCAAAAGTGTGCAGACGCAAGGCACAGAGATGCCAAGAACACCACCGCACCCCCAGGGTTGTGCACGTTGAGGATGGATGGAGTCACCCTTTCTTCCTGGGTCCGGGTGGTTTAACACAACATGGCAGGGCTCAGCAAAGTCATTTTTTTAAAAATCATTTTCTCATTATTTATTTGTCAGGGAGAAAGAGAGCACAAGCAGGGGGAGTGGGAGGGGGAGAAGCAGGCTTCCCGCTGAGCAAGGAGCCCGACGTGGGGCTCGATCCCAGGATCGTGACCTGAGCCGAAGGCAGACGCTTAACTGACTGAGCCACCCAGGCGTCCCAGCAAAGTCATTTTGTTAAAGCTAGCAGCAGCCTGGCTTAATTTCGTCTCTTGTGCTTCATCCAGTCCTTTTAGGACAAAATTTGATGTAAAATATATATTTGTTAGGACTCATATGGGACTACTTGGGATTTTTAAGTCACTGTTCAAAAAAGTAAGGAGGCGACTATCTCCCATGACAAACTCTAAAAAAATTCTGCCCAAGCACCTGGAAAACAAAGTCAGCATAGGTAACAGTGACAAATTCCAAATACAGCTAAAATATCCAACACGACTGACAAAGGTTCTCTTCACTGTATGTGGCATTCAGAACATAAGAAAGAAATGCTGTTTTTTTCTCTTGACAAAAGAGTGGACACAGTTTATAATTATGATTTTAAAAAGCCAAAATTTGAAACAGAAGTGACAAAGGAAAAAGCTAACAATGTTCTTGGTCTCTTAAGGAGAGGTCCTTGAGGGGCGCCTGGATGACTCAGTTGGTGGAGTGTGTGACTCTTGATCTCAGGGTTGTGAGTTTGAGACCCACACTGGCCACAGAGATTACTTTAAAAAAAAAAAAATCTTAAAAAAAAGAAAAAGGAGTCCTTGAACATCTCTGTATCATGTATAACATTCTCTGACATGGTTTTGACATGAAATGTGGTAAAATGATTGGTGCCAATCAAAATCACTGAGGACGATTTTATAGTAAGATCAGAATCCTGTGTTCCTATCTATTCTGATTCTTCTCAATTTACTGTAATCCAACTTTCCACTGTAGGACCCCAAATTAAAAACGGCCATCCCGGGGTGCCTGGCTGACTCAGTCAGTGAAGCGTGCGACTCCTGATCTCAGGGTTGTTGAGTTTGAGCCCTACACTGGGTGTAGCGATTACTTAAAAATAAAACAAGAAAATAAAAATGAAAATGGCCATGCCTCCGTGCTTAGAGTTCATTTCTTACTCTTTCCCTGGGTGGTTTCTGTAGAACCCAAACTGCTCATCTGCCACTTCTATTTCCACTCTTCAAAACAAGGGGCGCCTAGGGGGCACAGTCATTGAGTGTCTGCCTTCGGCTCCGGTCATGATCCCAGGGTCCTGGCATCGAGCCCCGCATTGGGCTCCCTAGTCCGTAGGGAGTCTGCTGCTCCCCCTGCTTGTGCGCACGCTCTCTCTCTCTCTCTCTGGCAAATAAGTGAATTAATTATTCATAAAAAAACAAAACAAAAGAAACAAGTGCGGGGAAGGCCAGGCAAGTGTGCCCCACCCCCAGCTCTCTATAAGAGCAGGGCAAAGGACGACAAAGAGAGAGGTGCCATGGCGGTCACTACGCATCAGAGTCGGAAGAATCAGTGGGCACCTTTACACGAGAGAAGCTCAGAATAGAGAACAGCCACCCTGTCCGGCTGGTGCCTCAGGCAGCTTGGCCTCCTCTGGCCTCGGCACTCAGGCTGTGACAGAGGCTGGCTCTGAAGCTGGCTACGGGAGAACCCTCTCACCTGAGAGATGAGACTCAAAACGGACATGCACAGCAGCCTGACGGAGGACTCCATATCCTTCCAAACTGGCAAAGCAATGACAGGTTACAGTGGGAATTATGCTTTTAGGATGGAATGGGTCCCATCTGAAATGTAATGAAGGAATGAAGGAACTTTCCCCAGAATCCCTAACTTAAATATGATTACTGCTATTAAGACTCTTTGTTTGATACTTAATTCTTTACAACAGAGTTCTCAGGAAGCCACTGGAGACAAAAAGTGAAACTGTTCAGTATGAGGTTTCCCTAAATAAAAACAAACACATAAATAAATACACCTAACACTCAAGCATTAGGTGAACTTCTTCCTAACACCTATCGTCAGGTGTTTTATTACAGCGTACCAGGCCTGAAGTGTCAGCAACCTACAAGATTCAAAAGTACAAACCAAATTAAAGAGCCTGGGGGACTTGGGGTGGGGGCCGGGTGGTCTTCCAATGCAGGCTTTCCTTAAAGCATAGAGTTTGTGTGGTTAAAAAAAAAAAAAGACACATGTCTCTTCTATTTCTTCATCTGGGTTACAAGCATGAGTTCTAGGTAAAAACTCATCAATGCCTAGGCTTACAACGTGAGCACTTTTCTGTATGTAGATTCTCATTCAAGAACAAGTTTTATCACTCTCTTTTGTGGGCTGAACTGTGTTCCCCAAGGAGACATGCCGAAGTCCTAACTCCCAGAACCTGTGAACGTAAGCTTATTTGGAAACAGGGTCTTTGCAGATGGAATTAAGTTAAGAGGAGATCATACTAGATGAAGGTGGGCCCGAATGCAACGGCTGGTGTCCTTGGAAGAGGGAAATCTGCACACAGACACACAGGGGAGAAGACCATGTGAAGACAGAGGCAGAGACTGGAGTGATGCATCCGAAAGCCAGGGAACACCACAGGGTGCCTGGAACCACCAGAAACTGGAAGAAAGCAAGGAAGGATCCTCCCCAGAGCCTTCCGGGCAGCATGGCCTTGCTGACACCTTGATTTCTACCATCCAGCTCCTAGAACTGTGAGACAATACACTTAAGCAACCAGTTTGTGGTACTTGGTTATGACAGCCCCGGGAAACTTCTACATCTTCGTTTTGCCACAAGGAAAAGGCTCCGATGTAGATGGACACAAAGACCTTCTGGCACAGCGACTTAAAGGTTCCAGAAGACCTGGCTGCTGTTCCAAGCATGGGCTTTCCAAAAAATCCAGAGAAGCCCCCTCTCCTGGCCACCTACCTTCTGGAGTCCCGGCAGGAGGATGGGTGTGCCCTGCCCTTCCATGGGATAACAGATCTCCCCCTCCCCAACCAAGGAAAGGCTGGGGGGCTCCCTTATGAGCTGGTGGTGGTCTGTGAGCACTCAAGAAACAATCACATGAGACTAGGCTTTCCTTTTCTCTTAAAGGAAATCATCTGCAAAGCCCAAGAGGTACATTAACAAAGCTTTAAAGATGCTTTCTGGATTGTTTTATATTGTATGTGGGAGGTGGGGGGGACACGCGGGGGGCAGGGTAAAAGGCAGATAAATAGGAGTACATCATCCATTGTTGAAAACTCCCAGGCCGGGTGCCAGGGGCTGAAGAAAGGGCTTAAATGTCCAGCTTTCCCCAGAGATACAAACACACACTTGGGTCAAACCACTGATCTTTTCTGGGCCTTTGTTTCCTTGCTCATCAGAATCAGCAACTCAACCCTGGCTGCATTTCTTTCGGCTTTACAATCTTGAAACTCCGGTTCTACAGTCATTCTTACTGTGGGTCTAATCCAACAGTCTTGAAAATTGCAGTTCGGGATTTGTGCATTACTGAGGTGTGAAGTGTGTTCCCAGAGGGGAGACTGGGTGTAACAGAAAGCAAGCCTTTGACAGACCCAGCTCAAACAGAAATTCAAGGTGCTGGTAATAAGAACGAAGCCCCAGATGTTACGAAAAGCCAGCAAGGAGTGAGACAGATGCTTAGCAGGACAACTCCGGCAGGGGGTTCGGGCATCAGCAGGGAATACGTTTGGTACCACTTGAGCTGCCACAGCAGACAGGAGGGTAGAGAGAGGGTCCTTCTTAAAAGCAGAGCATGGGGCGGGTGGGGGGTGGGGAGCGCCTCGGTGGCTCAGTCGGTTAAGCGTCTGCCTTCAGCTCAGGCCATGATCCCGGCGGTCCTGGGACTGAGTCCTGAATCGGCCTCCCTGCTCAGCAGGGAGTCTGCTTCTCCCTGTCCTGCTCCCCCTGCCTGTGCTCTCTCTGTCATAAATAAATAAAATCTTAAAAAAAAGCAGAGCATGGGAAAAAAGGGCAGTTAATGGGATCTTGCCACCCATCTTTTTTAGGGGGTGGTGTTGGGGGGGGGGGGGTAACGCTGGGTTTCTGCAGACTGCCACAGAGCCTTTTCATGGACACTAACCTCCCAAAAGGTCTGAATGGCTCAGCCAGCTGACAGTCATGCCCTGCATTCCAACAGATGTCTATCTTCACGAGAGACTGCCTTTAATGAGCAGGCCCTGTCTACTGGGCCATAACTCTTTAAAGAAGCAGAATGAGGCAGTGACAGGCTTCTTCTCTAATACAGTGAACTCCTGTTAATTCACAACTAGAAGCTGAAGGAATTAAAAGACTCTGGTCACCTGGGGAACATCCTCGGCTCTAATTCCAGGCTAAACAGTCAATAATTAACAGAGCGTTACTACAGAACAAGATTTTCGGCTTTTCACCCTTATAAAGGCAGGGCAGAAGGTAAAAGAGTACGTTGTAACTAAACAGTGAAAGTAGCAGCATGTTGACAGAACACGTTGAAATTCTGTACCTTTCCACGTGTCTACACACGCACCTGAGTAACAGCATTGTCCTCACAGGGACACTGCAGGAAAGTTCTGTACGCGCACGCACGGGCGAGGAGCTCAAACATCTGAGTGGCAAGCGTGGCGCTGTTGGTTCTGAGCCCCAGCCTGCTGGAGGGCCAGTTAGCACAAGAGATGCTGATCTGACCAGGTAATTCCTGTGCTCGCCATCATTTCGGGCTCTGACGCGGAGACTCAGGTTCTCAATAGCAAAGTGGTATCTATTACAAGGATACAGGGAATCATGGAAACCACAGGACTGAGAACTGCCCCAGAAGGTTCCAGAGCCAAGAGGAGAGAAGGAAAGCAGGAAGTCCGCAAAGGCCTCAGGGCAGACACCTACTGGTCAAGGTGCAATGCATGAATACGTATTACGTAGATGAACGAATATGTATGATGTATATGAAGTAGCATGGACTACTATTTAGCAAGACGATGAACTCTTGATCCGGTAACCTGGATGAATCTCCAGAGAATTACGCTCAGTGAAAACAGCCGATCCCGAGGTTATAGACTGTAGGATTCCATCTAGGTACTGTTCTTAAAATACAATTACAGAGGCAGTGGCTAGGGCTTAAGGGTAGGGTGGGGTTGAAGTGAAACCGGCGTGGATCCTCATGGTGATGGAAAGGTGCCATGTCTTCAGGATCCACATCAATATCCCGGTCGAGATACTATTACTAGAGTTTTGCAAGGGGTTAACACCAGGAAAACCTCCATCTTTTTTTCACATTGGCAACTGAATCTATAGTTACTGCAAAATAAGTGTTTAATTGGGGTGCGGAGCGGGGGAAGACTGGCAAAGACATCATGAGGTACCAGGCCTCTACCAGGGGCAGGAAGCAAAGAGATCTCGTTGACTCGTAGAAGGTCATGGTGACAAGGAGGGGGTCCTCCTGACAAAACCCAACAATGGGGAGATTTTCATAAGGAAATGGGGGTGCCACGAGGAAGGGGGAACGTGGGCCAGGAAACCAAACCGCACTGACATCCGCTGTACGCTTCTGAGATGGGGAACTCTCTGTAGCCAAGAAGCAGGTGACTCACCGTATGACCTGAAGCTGCTTTTAGAAAAATATTGCCAGGGGCGCCTGGGTGGCTCAGTCTGTTAAGCATCTGCCTTCGGCTCAGGTCATGGTCCCAGGGTCCTGGGATCGAGCCCCACGTCGGGCTCCCTGCGCAGCGGGGAATCTGCATCTCCTTCTGCCTCTCCCCCTCCCTGCTTGTGTTCTCTCTCTCCCTTGCTCACTCTCTCAAATAAATAAAATCTTAAAAAAAAATTAAAGTATTTCCAAAAAGACTCTACCAAAGTTCCATCGATGTCATTTATTGTCACACTCAGGAGGCTGTTGGCAAGTCGGCCATTAACCGGGAGTTAACAGAGATCAAAAGAACCCCAGAGGGTGATCTATAGCACACTTCACGCAGCCCTCTTCTGTCTTTTTTTTTTTTTTTTTAAAGATTTTATTTATTTGACAGAGAGAGACACAGCGAGAGAGGGAACACAAGCAGGGGGAGTGGGGGAGGGAGAAGCAGGCTTCCCGCCGAGCAGGGAGCCCCATGCGGGGCTCGAACCCAGGACCCTGGGATCATGACCTGAGCCGAAGGCAGACGCTTAACGACTGAGCCACC
>NW_027397078.1:37369059-37387685 GCF_003265705.2 Callorhinus ursinus
GAGCCACCCAGGCGCCCCCCTCCCCCCACTGCTCTCATTTTAAGCAAACACAGTATTAGGTTTTAACAGGCACTCAGTTTTTATAATAAACAAGTATATTTTCCAATTTAACTGACAGCTACACACTAGTATCAATAATGCTTCACTGATGTGACTACGTCTAATTCAATGAAACACAAAACCCTGGGATTTAGATGAGACTGTCCCTCTGAGCTTCATAAGAGGTCTTTTTAGTAGTTTATATATATATTTAAATTAGGCTCCAATGTGAAACTTGAACTCAGGATCCTGAGATCAAGACCTGAGCTCAGATCAAGAGTCAGACACTTAACTGACTGAGCCACGCGGGTGCCCGTTTATTAAGAGATTTTTAACCACATGCTCATTCAAGTACATAGTGGGCAGTTTCTAAATGAACAGGCCTTTGAAAAGTTGACAAAATTTGTCCTGCCTTATTTTGGGTTGACTGCTAGAAAGACTTGTGAATAGATGATCATAAAACTGAGATCATGACATATTGCTGGAGTCTGGGACAATTATGAAACTGTCATGTGATAAATCCAAATCAGACCCAACTCCTCTCCCTGGAAGCCTTCATGTAGTACACTGCCTAGGACAGAGCCTAGCTAAGGGTAAGCACTCAGACACTTTCTGGACAAGTAAGTGTGTGAAAATAACCCAACACTTGTATAACGAGTGGTCCCTTGTCACTTACCCTCACCTTATTAAAAAACCAATGAGCAACCCACGTGCGAAGCTTTCACAGATGTTTTGAAAATCTTTTTTAAAACATTTATTTATTTGGTGGGGGGCGCCTGGGTGGCTCAGTGGGTGAAGCGTCCACCTTCGGCCCAGGTCGTGATCCCGGGGTCCTGGGATCGAGCCCGGCATCGGGCTCCCTGCTCGGCGGGGGGTCTGCTTCTCTCTGACTGCCGCTCCCCCTGCTTGTGTTCCCTCTCTCGCTCTCCCACTCTCTCAAATAAATAAAATCTTTTTAAAAAAGCTTTATCTGAGAGGGGGAGAGAGAGAGAGAGCGAGAAAGCGCGTGCAAGCAGAAGCATGGTGGGGAAGGGCCAAAGGAGGGGGAAAGAGTCTCCAGCCGACTCTGTACTGAGCGTGAGCCCCACAAGAGACTCGATCTCACAACCCTGAGATCAGGACCTGAGCAGAAATCAAGAGTCGGACGCCTAATTGTGCACGTCACAGAAGGAACAAGATCAACAAGATGGAGAGATGGTGAGTGAGCAGTAGCCTCCACTGGGACCTCCCCTGCTGGGGGGCAACTGCAGTCTCTCCTTGGGCACGCATGCTTAAGTACAGAGGACATTCCCTGCTTCCTGGGCCATCAGATGTGCCAGGCTTGCAGCATTCTTGCATCAGCTGCCAAAACAGCCACCCCACGATGGTTTAGAGCTGCAGATGAGCCATGCTTAGGGGGGCAGGGGCTGAAGGCTGAATGGTGCTCCCATGTTCTGTATCACACACGCACACACACACACACACACACACACGCACACGACAGCTGGTCGAGTCTGGATGTACCGTTACCTGTACTATTGGGTGAATGTTCTTGGCCCGAGGATGGTCCCGTCTTAAGTGGATGGTCATTTGCTCTGGCCCTTTAGGTGACCAAGGGAGATGAATGGAACAGAATCTGTGTGTTCCAGGAAAAACAACACAAGACCCTTCACTGAACGGCTCACTCGGTGACACTGGGCTGGGCTCCTGGCAAGCACTATTAAACCTTCCCACAACATTGGAAATGTACCCAGTAACACCCCTATCTTGGAGATAAAACAGATTCACGAGGCTAAATAGTTGGCCAAAGGACAGTTTATTCAGCTCCAAGATATGAAGTAACTCATTCAAGGTCATATATCTAATTAGTGGTGAAACATAAAACACATCCTAGAGTCTCCCTCTCTTTCCTCTCCTGATAACCCTGTAGCAAAAGATGTTTATCTCCTTGAACTTACATCTCAGTAGACACGCGACAACTTCACTAACATGGCAACAGCCATGAAGAATACACAAATTTGGGGTCTCCTATGACCGGGCAATGGACTGGTGAATTCGTGCATGTGGATTTGTAATCTACACCACAGGTTCCCTTCGGACTCCTCACGTGTGCTCCGAGGCATAGGTGTACTAACTCCCTGATGACATCAGTTTCGCGAACCTATAAGCGATTCCTTCTTCCGCCCCTCTCCTACATTACGGGTAAGGAGAAATGCAGCCACAGACGCAGAGGATTAAAGAAAAACCATTTTTGGGCGCCTGGGTGGCTCAGTTGGTTAAGCGACTGCCTTCGGCTCAGGTCATGATCCTGGAGTCCTGGGATCGAGTCCCGCATCGGGCTCCCTGCTCAGCAGGGAGTCTGCTTCTCCCTCTGACCCTCTTCCCTCTCGTGCTCTCTGTCTCTCATTCTCTCTCTCTCAAATAAATAAAATCTTTAAAAAAAAATTAAAAAAAAAAAAGAAAAACCATTTTTAAAAAGTTGATTCCATCGGGACATGATTAAATCGAAGGGGAGAAATCCTTAGAAAGAATCAGCCACCAGTAAATGAGACCGGGGAATGCTGTGTACAGAAGCTGGTACAAGCTGTTGGCAAGACCTCAGAACGCAGGCTGCAACCTCACTGTCAGGACAAGAATACGGAATGAATCAAATCCCAAGTATCATTCCTATGTCCGGACTGGCCGAGGCCTACGCCACGGACTTCTTAGGAACCGCACGCTTGGGGCGCCTGGGTGGCTCAGTCGATAAGCGTCTGCCTTCGGCTCAGGTCACGATCCCAGGGTCCTGGGATCGAGCCCCGCATCGGGCTCCCTGCTCCGCGGGAAGCCTGCTTCTCCCTCCCCCCCTCCCCCTGCTTGCGTTCGATCTCTCACTCTCTCTCTCTCTCTCCATAAAAAAAAAAAAAATATTAAAAAAAAAAAAAAAAAAAGGAACCGCGCGCTTGCTAGCTGGGTGTCGGTCACTTATTCTCTCCAGACCTCCGTAGTTAAGTCCGCTGGTGCCTCTCTTCCACCTTTCATCAAACGTCCACGACTCCGGATGCCCGCATACCGCTGCATCTCTTGTGCTCCTTTGCGAATACCTTGCTATGTTGGTATTTTGCAATCATATCTGGATTCACGCAGCTTTTAGGACAAAATCAGTCAATCAATCCTACCTTCCTTTGGTGCACGCTGCATTCCAACACCACAGGAGCCTTTGGGACAGCATTTCATTCAGAGACCAGGATGTGCCCTGAAAGTCCCTAAGATGGTATCACTCCCTGAGCACATTATCTTATGCTTCAAAATGAAGCCCCAACCGGGCAAGGGCCCAATTCCTTGCCCTCCGGTTTGATGGCTATCATCCCGGTAGCCGGGCTAATTCTACAAGGAGATCTGCCTGGTTTCATGAATACTGAGCTGAAGCCAATTCAAGCACAGAACAGGAAAAACAGTTAACAGCTTTAACAAACCAAAAAGACAGACCCCAACAGATCAAAGGCGATATTCTAGCAGCTGGATTACCCTCTTAAAAGTGGGAAGTTGATGTGTCTTGGAGTCCAGATTCCATGAATAAAATTCCATGAAAGGAAATGAAACCCAGAAGCAGTCAGCATGAATCACAACGCTGTACTGAACCGGTTACAAAGTGTCTGTGGGAAGACAGTGAATTTTCTGGAAGGCAGACCCCAACCATGGAGCAGCCAGGACGAGGTCTGAGGCAACAGATGTCAAATCTGGGTTCAAGATGGCTAATCTCTGGGGAGGGATGAAAAGGGACCACAAGGAGGTCAAAGCCATGGAGAATTTTCAGAAGTACCCTGAAACACACATACATACACACACACCCCTGTGGTTCAGCAGGGAAACTGAATGATCTCCCACAGCTACAAGCAAGAACATGCATGCATCTCCTACACAGAAGAGTGAAAAAGCTAGACCCAAATAAACAGATGTATTCCATTCATATAAAGGTCAGATACAGACTAAAATAATCTACGGTGTGAAAATTTAAGATACAGTTTCTTTTAAGGGCAAGGCCCAATGGCATTCCTGGTTTTTCTTTTTCTCTCTCCTTCTTTCTTTCTTTCCTGGTTTTTCTAATTTTCTCTCTTTCTTTCCTTCCTTCCTTCCTTCTTCCTTCTCTCTCTTTTATTTTTTTAAAGATTTTATTTATTTATTTGACAGAGAGAGACAGCGAGAGAGGGAACACAAGCAGGGGGAGTGGGAGAGGGAGAAGCAGGCTTCCCGCCGAGCAGGGAGCCCCATGCGGGGCTCGATCCCAGGTCCCTGGGACGGTGACCTGAGCCGAAGGCAGACGCTTATCGACTGAGCCACCCAGGCGCCCCGCCTTTTTTCTAAATCAATCTTTTTTCCCCCCAAAGATTTTATTTATTTGAGAGAGAGAGAGCGTGCACAAGCCGGGGTTTGGAGGGGAGGGGTAGAGGGAGAAGCCGACTCGCTGCTGACGCAGACCCTAATGCAGGGCTCGATCCCAGGACTCAGATCACGACCTGAGCTGAAGTCAGACGCCTGACCAACTGAGCCACCCAGGTCTGCCCAGGAATGTTCTATTTCTTGATGTGGTAATGAATTACACACCTGTGTTTGCTCCAGGAAAACTCATCCAGCTGTCCGAGCCATTTGGTCACTTTTCTGAATGCAAGTTATGCTTCACTGTCAAAATATACATATTAACAAATAAAAGGTACCCGCCATCTCAAAACAAATCAAACGGCAACCACATTCCAAGAACACGCAGCAGCACGTCCCCAACAGTTCCTTTCTAGATGGAATCAGCTCTTCCTTGGGGTGCGGAGCGGCACCTCCATATACCACGACCATTGTAACACTGGCGTCTGGAAGCTACAGGTCAAGAACTGTACCAAGTGACAGGCCAGCTCATTCCCTGGTGAGAGGCCTAGGGCCCCTGGAGTCAAGGTTATGCTGACTGATACGAGGCATCTCAGCAGCAGCATCAGGAAACCAGGATGCGGCCTCCGGTTGTAGCCGTGGGGGGACCTGAGAGAGCATGGCCAGGGGAGCTGATGCGGGGGATGCCACAAGAGAATATTCACAGGGAGGGCTGTGGGGAAGCAGGAACAGAACACCGCCTCTTACGGCGCCTTCCAGAGGCCTGGAGAAATGGTCAGCTGAACATGGTAGGGTTCCTGGTTTATAGATGCCCATGTCCAGCTTATGGTGAGGCATTAAGGTGAGGCACAAATTTAGCTCACGTTACTGTTTCCCTGAGAGTAATCTGAAAACATCAGTGAGTCTTTAAGAAATAGACACCCATATCATCCGTTGCCTTTCATGACGCAAGTCACTAAATAAATGTGCTAGAAAATTCATATACACCCATATCAGCCACTGTCTTTCACGATGCAAGTCAGTAAATAAAATGTGCTAGGAAATTCATATACATCCATATCATCCATTGCCTTTCGCGATGCAAGTAACTAAATAAATGTGGTAGAAAATTCGTGTACAGTTAAACCACAGAAGAGCTCCAAGGACTCAACATTCAGTCCAATTCTTACAAGGTTTCCTAATCTCCTGGATGAACCCTGAAAAGGAGAAAGTGAGGCCCCCCCCCCGCCGCCTCCACTCCTGGACACGGCCGGTAGAGGCCTAGGAGCTCCCGGGTCAGTCTGCCCTGTGGCCAGGGGTCTGCGAGGCTCACCCTCTGTACGGGGTTAAGCCGAGCACAAGACAGAGCATCTTTTCTCTGCAGCCCCCTGCAGAGCTCCCCACCCACTTTACTGGCCAGAACAGAAACCGGTACCCACTACCAGAACAGTAACAAACCCATCGGACCACCCCCCAGACAAGTCTGGCCACCGCCCCCCTGCCCCCACCCCCCGAAGCTGGGCACAGGGAGAGGCCTTTCCTCCGGGGAAGGAATAAACTGAAAGCTCTCGGGGGGGCAGCGTGCATTGAAGGGGCTGGGATTCTGGGTTGGATTCTAAGACAGGGTGAGGCGTGGACCACTCGAGCGGCAGGCAGTTCTGGGCAGAGGCAACACGTGAGATGGAAGTGGCAGGCCGTGGCGGGTAGGTCATAAAAGGGAAGAGCGCGGAGAGAGCTTTCTCCGTGGGTGCCCAGCTGAGAGGCGGAAAGGCGGGTACCCAGTCTATGGGGGGGGGTGTGTGTGTCAGGGGGCGGGGTTTGCTCAGCCACTTTGCCAAGATTCTCATTCAAAGTCAGCAGTCCACGAAGAAGCCAGGACAGTATTTAGAGCAGGGAACTTGCACGAACAGAGCCGGGCTCACAGATGTGCTTACAGCACCTGGGAGGAGTGAGCAAGAAGAGAGTCGGGTTGGGGGGGGGGGAGGGCGACTTTAATCCTATGGACGGGGAGCCAAGCGGGAGGGCAGGGACCAGGGTGCAGACATACCTGAGACGGTGCCGCAGGGGGCGACCTGGGAAGGGCGGGGGCGAGTGTAGAAGCAGAGCTTAGGTCACCGAGGGAGAAACCTGTGGGGCCGAGGGGCCGCAGAGATGGCAGGGGAAACAAGCCTATACGGTAAGGCATCCTCTGGCAGCCGGGTACGGAAGGCACAGGGGCCACACGAAGGCACAGGGGCCACACAGAGTCCCTCGTCATCCCCCGTCCCCGAGGCTGGACCGCAGCCGCCAAGCACGATGTTGAACTCCCGAGGAAGGGAGGCTGCAGCACAGGGGGACACTGGAGGCTGGAGGAGGGGGCAGAGAAAGGCAGAAAGCAAAGTGACCTGGAGCCAGGAAGGGCTGACATCCAGACAAAGTTTAGCCCCTGGGCTCTGAGCCCTTTCAACTCTGGAAGCTTCCACCCCCTCATCCTTCCCGACAAAGAGAGACAATAAAAGCCTTTGTTTTCAAGAAAGAAAAAAAAAAACCAAAAAACATCTGGGAGGAGGGGTTGCTAGCTTGAAGTGACTCCCCTGCAGTTTCAAAAGCAGGATCGGGGGAGATGCTTTGGAGAACTGTGACCCAGTCTGGTTGCTCAGGCCTGCTCCTTAGTCAGGATTTACGGGTTGCTCTAGATCTCCGAAACTGGCTGGAGCAATATAATATGCACTTGGTAAGCAGTCTTTTTTTTTTTTTTTTTTTTAATTTTTTATTTACTTATTTGACAGTGAGAGAGAGAAAGCACAAGCAGGGGGAGAGGGAGAGGGAGAAGCAGGCTCCCCACTGAGCAGGGAGCCCGATGCGGGGCTCGATCCCAGGACCCTGGGGCCAAAAACCTGAGCCAACGGCAGACGCTTCACCAACTGAGCCACCCAGGCGCCCCACTTGGTAAGTAGGCTTGCAGAGTAGGTGCCCGGGAAACACTTGCCAGATGAACAAATGAAGACTGTTACCTACAGATGGGCTCACCTTGGAAGAAAGCGAAGAAACGAAAGCAAAAAGCAGAAGGAAGAGCCATGGCTCTATATTCTTCCGCAACAGAGCGAAGGTCAGCAAACAGTGGCATCGAGTCGCTTTCCCCAGCAACCAAGGGGCCCGCCAAACCTAAAACGGCACAATCTGGCTCTGAGAGATCACTTCCCTGACTCCTCCTGCGCTGGCGAAGGAGATCCATCTGTCAACCCAACAGAACAAGATCTGCCCTGACAAGAGACCGCTTGCTGAAGTGGAAATAAGATGTACACAGCAGCATATCCACTCACTCAATCCCCAACACTATTTTGAAGCCTAAAATATTTTAGTGTACAGAATGGGCAGGATAAATAACATAAATACAGGACATGCTTGGCGGGCTCTCCTGTCTAAAACAATCACCTCTACAAACACACAAATAGCACCGCAGCATGGATCACTGATTCTCCCCCCGCCGCACCCCCCATACCCTGATATTAGTCAGCTGGGGCTGCTATAATAAATTCTACAGATGGGGTGGCTTAAACGATAGGAATTCATTTCTGCACAGTTCTGGAGGCTGGATGTCCCAGATCAAGGGGTCAGCAAGACTGGTTTCTCCTGAAACCAATCTCCTTGGCTTGAAGACAAGCCATTTTCTGGCTATGTCCTCACATGGCCTTTCCTCTGTGTGTGCAAGAATCTTTGGTGTCTCTTCCTCTGCATATTAGGACACCAATCAGGTTGGACCAGAGCCTCATTTAATTTTGCTACCTCTATAAAAGCCCTATCTCCAAATATGGTCACATTTTGAGGGACTGGGGATTAGGGTTTCAATATATGAATTTGGGGGACAACATTCAGCCCATACCACCACCCCACCTGGACAATTCCAGTAAGAAAAGTTTCTTTGCCAAAAAGCTTCAGAAGGAAATTCATTGCTTTTCCTCCCCTAAAAGTGTCACCATTTCCAAAGCATGGAGGTTGTGAAAAATCTTAATTTCTAGCATTAAGAAAACTTGGAAAATCGAAGTAAAAAATATCACAGGTGATAAGAATGCTGCTTTACCTCTGTGGTCTTCCTTCCAGAAAACCAGAACCTCGGTCTAACCATGACGAAAATATCAGACAAATCCCAGTAAGCAGAGCAGTCTATAAAACAGCCAACCAGCCCTGCTCAAAAATGGTCAGGGTCAGCAAAACAAGGGAAGTCTGAGAATTTGCTCACTGTCAAGAGGAGAGTCCAAGGCAAGAAGATGAAACATAATGTAGCACCGTTTGGAGGAAATCCTGCAACACAAAAGGACATCAGGGGGAAACTAAGGAAATCTGAAGAAAGTATGAGCTTATTAATCATTATCAGTATTGGCTCACTGACTGGGAAAACTTAGCATCATAACATAAAATGCTGACAACAGGGAAGCTGGGTGTATGGTGTACAGGAATATGCTCTGTGTCAACTGTGAGCCCTCTCTGTCCATCAAAAACTCTCCGCGAAATACAACTTTTATTAAAAGCAGCAACGGCGTGTGTGCAGAAGCCATGCGAAACCAGCCTCATGAGTGACCAGCACTCTTCTCCTGTCTGGAGACCCCACGAGCTCCTGTGTTCCTGAGAAGTGGGGGTGGGGTGGGGGGTGGGGCGGACAACACGCCATCGGTATTCTTCCGGGCACACTGGGTTACGAGCCCCCACCAGGCGGATGGATGGCGCCCTGCATCTCGCAGGACAGGGTCAGGCGGATGGATGGCGCCCTGCATCGCTTTAGACTCAAGGAGAGTAGGTGGGGAGGGGTCTTCTGATTCACTCTAAAGAGCCCACCAGGTTTAGGGTTCAAAGTCATCCAGCCACTACGTATCAGGCTGTGTGAATCCTCTCACAAGGACCTTAGGACAGGCCATGTGCCTACTATGGCTCAGAGGAAAAGTAAGAATATTTCAGAGAAATTCCTCCGAGTCCCACATGGACCATCAGAAATTTGTTTAAATAAAAAATGTATCACTGAGTAGAATGGGTGAAAAGGGAAATGGTCCAAACTCCCTAAATTTACATAACTTTAAGAGGAACTGAAAGAAAGAAATCCCAGGAAGTCATAAATCGGGGAAATTTACAACACAGAAGGCTCATGCTGCCAGATTACCGAAGCACACAGACACAGGCACCTCACACCCCACTCAGCACCAGGATCTATTTCACCACAAAGATCGCATCCTGTGGCCCGGCAGAGAAAACTGATCATGTCTGCACATAACTCCTTCTGGAGGACCCGCCGAGAGTGCCCAGCAATGCCGGAAAGGAGAGCACAACAACCCAGACCCCACTCTTGCGGCCGCGGCCGGGATAGGAGGCAGGGGAACAGGCACCAGGAGCCGTCGGGGCGAGGAACGACACAGCCAGCATCTCCCACCTGCCACACGGCACACCAAAGACACATCGCACTGTGGTTCTTCTACCATCCACCTCCAGGATATTCTCCCCTGTCCCCTCTCCCCTCTTGCTCTTCCTGGGGATTCAAGATGGCCCCAACCGAAAACTCCACGGGGCTTTCATCAGCCACCACACAAGCCAGGCGGACAAGGCATAAGAGACGCATCAGAAGACAGTACGATAACTTGGGCACTATCGCATGCATCATAAAAATCCTTTTGCACGCGTACAACTTTACCATATTCACTGCAGTGGAGGCCGTGAAGAATTCCTAAAAGAAATCTTTCTGTTTTCAAAGAACCCTCGCTGGAAAAGCCAAGTTGTGCAAAGTTGTGCACAACGTTCATTTACTTTCTTAAAAATAGCTATTCAGTACAGAAGAGTTTTACATTATATAAAAGTATAGAGAAGTGTGTGTTGGGGGTGGTGGGAGAACACTCACCCACATGCCCTAACTAAAAAACATTTAACGTCTTGATATACTCAATTTTT
Source organism: Callorhinus ursinus (assembly GCF_003265705.2). NCBI lineage: Eukaryota > Metazoa > Chordata > Mammalia > Carnivora > Otariidae > Callorhinus > Callorhinus ursinus. The sequence continues at coordinate 37,379,323 of NW_027397078.1, forward strand.
TTCTCTATGTTGCGTATGCAACTTTAAATTATATGCGTTTGCCCTCCTATAGACGCCTTAAATAGCAGCCCGGATTGCTGTAGGATAGTCACAGTTTGAATAATTACATAGAACTCTGTATCTGTTTTCAGTTAGCAACTGTGGAAATGGCAGCAACAGATTTTAACCTTGAGGTTAAATTAAACTTTTTCTCATCTAACCTATGCATAAGAATATAGGATAGAAACCAACGCTACATGGGACTTCAGTTCACAATATTTTCTGTATAAAAGACAGTATTTTCTGTATAAAAGTAATATACATTCTTTCAATTTTTAAAAGACTAGCATAGCAAGGGGCCTTAGAAATGGTCCGTGGAAGACGAACCATGAGAGGCGAGGGACTCTGAGAAGCAAACTGAGGGTTCTAGAGGGGAGGGGGGTGGGGGGATGGGTTAGCCTGGTGATGGGTATTAAGGAGGGCACGTGCTGCGTGGAGCACTGGGTGTTATGCACAAACAACGAATCATGGAACACTACATCAAGAACTAATGACGTAATGTATGGTGATTAACATAACAATAATAATAATAAAAAAAAAAGAAATGGTACGTGGAAATTAAGATGTGCAAGGCTTCATGGAGCGGAGTTCTTTTTCCAAGCTGACATCACACCCCGTCATCACCTGCCACCTTCCCCTGTCCTTCTGGTGGTGATAAAACTGGGGCCTCCAAGGACCTCAAATCTGGTAGAAAATAGGTCTTATCTCAACTGGACAAGTCAAGGTTGAGGTTAGAGCTCTGTGTCACTTGGTGTAAATACAGGAGTCAGAAAAGGCACAAGCCTCCCCCCACTCAGCCGGTTCCCTCATCAGCCTGGAAAGGTACATTCGCAGACAAGGGGAAGGGTCTGTTCTCCTGTTGGCTCTCCTTTCAGTGATCTCCTGAAAATTAGCCTCTGATAGTAAGAGAAAGAAAGAAGCCCACGAGCACCTAATGCATGACGTGCCGATGCAACGCTGCTCAGCGAAACAGAGGAGTGATGGCTGTATTTGACAACACGGGTGAGCTGCAGAACAGTCATTCTGAGCGGGAGATACCAGCCAGACACGCTCACCCCGACAGGCGATCCATTCCTAGGGGATAGCAGACCACGCGCACAGACCCAGAGTGACAGCAGATCGGGGCTGGGGGTGGGGGTGGGGGCTGGAAGGAGAGATATGACAAAGCAGCAGGACACTTCTGGGGTGATGGCTATTGTTGGACAATGGTCATGATGAGTTTCACCGATGAATACATAGGACAAAAAGCTACACCGAACTGTTCAACTCAACTCTATTTCTTAAAGGCTTAAAAAAAAAAAAAAATTCCTCTCAAAGGACTGTGCAAGGCCTCATGGTCGGGTTCTAAGCAGTTAAGAATCGCGTAACGGGGGGGGGGGGCGCCTGGGTGGCGCAGTCAGTCGAGCGTGCGACTGCTGGTTTCGGCTCAGGTCGTGATCTCAGGGTCCTGGGACCGAGCGCCGTGTTGGGCTCCACGCTCAGCACTGAGTCGGCTTCAGATTCTCTCTCCCTCTCCCGTTCATCCTCTCTCTCAAACAAATAAATCTTAAAAAAAAAGAAAAATCACATAAGGCTGCTAAGAAGAGTTTCAGTTGTCGTTTTCAAAATAAACTCTCAGTCACTTGTTTTCTGGAGGCCTGGGGGTGCCACGAAGCTCTTCAACTTTAGGACCAGCCATACTAATAAAGGAAGTTTCCCTCCAGACTGAGTAAGGATATGTGGGTGACAAGAGAAGACCACCAATCACTCAAATATGCCACACCCAAAGCACAGGGGACCAGGGGAAACCGCCACCCCCCCCCCCACGGCACCTCATTGACACGGAAACTCCACACCTCTTGGCACACAGGACACACGGCACACACAGGTTGCTGGGGCCCAGTACACCAGTTAGGAAGTGACATAATACTCGACGTAATTGGATACTGCTCCATGAGGTCTATCAACAGCAAGAGCCTCCTGGTGAAATTTCAGTCAAGAAAAGGATGCCACGGTTTTAATGCATCCAGTCCTGTTGTCTGGTTTCTGATTTCCTTCCGTGGAAGGCTAATCATTGCCCCTGTAGTGGAGGACTGCTCTGGTGCCCACATGACAAAGCGGAGCCTGGTTCAGGATGAAGTGCCAGCCCTCTATGACCACTACATGCAAATGTTTTCCAAATTAAGTCCGGATATGGAGGGGAAATTATCTTAAAATTCTCCTAAGGTTTTTTGTTTCCTTCTGGCTCGTTTAACCGTGGGGGGGGGGGGTCTTATGGTTACACTGTAAGTTTGAGAAGAAACAAAGGATCTACCGTGATGCACTGCTTGCCATTCTAGATGCTTTTGCGCAAACTACTTCAACTCCTAGTAGTCAAGACTTGATCTATGTTGTGGGGTTCGTAAATCCCCAGGCTCCCGCTGAGACCTGCGGACCGCAGGAAGATACACCGGTCGCGGCAAACTGCTTTGGAAGGGCCCGTTGTCCCGGGGGTCAGGCGAGGAGCCCGCTCCTGTACTGAAATCCTGCCCTTACTCCGTGCCCTACTCCGTACAGAGGTGCAAGGGACGGGTCAACTCTGGTTCTTCCACTGACCAGCGGTGACCCCTGTCACCCTGCGGCCTGCGAGGACCAACTGCTGAGCCCTATGCAAGACATCCGCCCCCCAGCGCGGGGCCGAGGAGGACTTGGGCGCCCTGCCGCATCCGGGACCCCATGAGGAAGGAGCCGGAGCCCCAGGGGTACCGGGCAGCAAGCATCTGACCACCTCGTACCAGCTGCACACCACGAACAAAACAGCTACACAAAACGCAGAGCTCGGTCAGAGGACACGGCCCGCCATCACACAGATGCCTTAAGCTGGTCTCTACCGCAGCAGGGCTTTTCTTGCTAAGTTCATCACACATTCCACGCTTTCACGAGCGCAAGACGAGACATGTGCACACCACACATTTTCGGAAAAAACTACGTAGAGAATATGCCTCCTGAAGCCGCTCTCCATTTAGTTGTCAGTTTGATGAAGCTGGGGATTTTTCTCCACATTACAAGAATTTAGAGTTACTTCCTGAGGTCAGCGAGAAACGACATGAGACACATTTTTCAGATATTTGGTTTATTAGATTTTCTAACAATCCTGATATATTAGGAGAAAAACCCCCATCCCTGCTTACCAGTGATGGAATGGCTGTTCCATGGACTTAAGTGACCCGTCCCCCCAGGCCACAGAGCCTGGCCACCTCCCCAGAGTGCCTGGAACGGGGGGGGATCCACCTGCAAGGGGGTGCCCTGGAGCGTGGGGAGGCCATGGGTGTGGCCATCAGCTGGTGAGCAGACACACAAGTGCCTGTCCACACAATGGAACAGTAAGAAACAAGAACAGCAGGGAAACAAATGCCATACTGAGACATGACAGGAGGGGTGAACTTTCACAAGGTATGACTGAGTGAATGAAGCCAGATACTGAAGGCAGGAGGCAGGCAGGACTCTCACTGACAGAAAATGCCCAGAATAGGCAAATCTGTTCGAGACAGAAGATTTGAGGTTGCCCGAGGCTGAGGTGGGAACAGAGAGGTACAAACGGTACAGAGGATCTTTTGGGGGTGAGAGAAATGGTCCAAAAAATTGGATCGTGATGACGGAGCCCTAAGCCCGAGTTTACTAAAGTCCCTGAGATGCACACTCAGGATGGGTGAATTTTATAGGAGGGAAATCGGACACCTGCCTAAACCTGTCCAAGAAAACAGGAACGGTGGGGGGCGGGCGGGCAGGGAGGGAGAGAGGAACAAAGGGAGCAGACAGCACACAGAGGAGGAAAGTGAGGGGAGGCAGACACAGACGAGCATCGGACGTCCTCAGTCATTCCCAGCCCCACTCTGCTGAGCACCGTCCGCCCGTCAGGCCCTCAGATCCCAGGAGCGGTGCTGCAAGGTAGGGCTTCCCAGCCCCGTTGACAGAGGAGGAAACGCAGGCCGGCAACAGCTGGATTTTGCCTGAACTCACCAGCCAAGAAATAGATCCAGGGCAAGGAAGACGTGGGACCCGAGGGGAGGAGGGAAAGGGGCAGCGGAGGAACGGGGGAGGAACCACGGGCCACACACACGTCCACGTGTGCCTATATACAACGCGCCCCTTCTTCCTACGGGCTTCAGGCCCTCTCCTCCAAGCAACCGCAAAGCAGAGGTTGTAAGTCGGGAAAAAAAAAAAGTGGCCGTTCAAGTCAAATTTCCCGACTCCCAGCTCTAAAACAAAAATATTAGGTCACCATGTTTACAGTATATATTCCTACTGTGTTTCTCCCCATCAGCAGGCTGTTCCCAGGGTTGACAGGATAAAACCTACTTTCCAGAGCAGAGACAACCTTGACTGGACGACCTTGACTGGCCAATGAGGACACAGGGGCGGCACACCTGCTAACGCAGCCACCCGGTTCTCTTCGTGCTGGAGGGTGCTGCCTGAAGTGTCAGAACAAATCCAGCTCGGAGCTACCTGCCCGTCAGCTCCACACCGAGGAGGAGGAGGAGGAGGAGGACCAGGGAGTGCCCGGCTCCCCGACCTCACCGGGCTGTGGGGCAGGAAACGCAGGGTTTGCTGCGCGTCCGCTGATGGCATGCAGCTGTTTGGGGACATATCTGCTCGTCTCTAGCGGGAAAACCTCCGGCGTGCCTGCGCCCTCCATCCCACAGCTCCCTTTTCTTCCTGGATGATGCCCAACTTATCCCCCGCCCCCGCCCCCGCCCGCCAAGAGTTTCAGTCAAACCAGGCACATCACCTGCCTATTTGCAGGGGCGAGGAATCCCAAGGAAGGCAAGGTAAGGTATCCCAGCAGCACACAGGGAAGGGGTTCCTTTGGGACCCCTTCACGCACAAAGGCTAGGCCACGGTCTGTCCTCCGTGTCTCGTTTCCACTCTCCTCTGGCCGCTTCTCCACTGTTCACGAGCTGTTCCTCTCCCAGCTGTTGCCTCCCTTCCCCGCCTCTGCCGTCCCTTGGCCATCTTCTCTAATCCAGCACCGTGAAGCAGCGACTTACCACCAAATTGGAACTCCAGCCCTTGCCACCCGTCCCCCAACCCTGACAGTGCCTAGGTGGGCATTTACAGCTACCCCCTGAACATCTTCCAGAAAGAAAAAGAACAGATTTCATAGGCAAGGTCGTCTACCAGATGGACGAATGCAAAGCACTGAACCACAGCCAAGTCCACCTCCCGCCTCGTGCTACGGTGTGTGGCTAGAAAGCAACAGGAAATTACAGAACAGGTGGAGCTGAGGCGCAGGAGTGCCTGGCAGGTGCCTAGAGACCGGGCAGGACTGAATGCACACAAGAGAAGGTTCCAAGGGACGAGTATCAAGACAGATAACGACACACAAAGATCAACCAGCGCGGACAAGAGAACAGACCCAGACAGGAGGTGGAGGATGAGGTACCACAGAACAGAGCTGACAGCTATCCTTTAAGACAAGGGGCAATTTCATTTTGTTTTTTTGACAAGGGGCAATTGTAGTGACCATTCTAAACAAAGCGTTGGACCGAAAGGATGGGAACAGACTTTGCATCTCAGGTAGAAACATATTTGAATAAAACCTCTAATGAACTTATAAGAGCATTTTCTGGAGTGATCCTTGTTCAATCCTGACAGCAACTCTCAAGAAGGTTTTGAAAGTGGTCTAGACCACCACATGGTATGCTCGGAGATCTTCAGCCTGTGCCCTGCTCTCTAGAATGCCAACATTACCATGTTAAAACACAGCTGGCATGGGGTCCAAAGTGCACAGGGCCTGGAACGAGAGAGCCCGGACTGGCATCGACCATTTATGAGCTTATGGCCTGGGATTAGCTATTTACGGGCTCATCTCCAGCTTCCTTATTTATAAATAGGAGTAACAGTACCTAACTAAGAGTTGCTGTGGGATCGAGTGGATAATTTAGGTCTACACTTGGCACCGAGAATCTGGTACCCAACACTCACGGTGTGATACTTATTTAGGGGTCCTTATTTTCAGAGCTATTGTGCACTACCAACCGTAGACATGAGAGAGGGCACCCAGCAATGCAGGAAGGAGAGCAAAAAACTGTCGCATCAAAAATAAATAAATAAATAAAAATGTCATTCCATAAGTAGCAGCATAGAATTGTCTGCTCCACATGTTTTTAGCACTATAGAGAAATGAACTCTCAAATCATGAAAAGACAGGAAGGCACCTTAATGCAGAGTACTGAGAAGCCAGTCTGAAGAAGCTACAATACTGCAGGATTCCAACTCCAGGACATTCCGGAAAAGTCAAAACTACAAAGACAGTAAAAAGATCCGTGGTTGCCAGGGAAGGCGGGAGAGGGATGAAGAGGCAGAGCACAGAGGATTTTGAGGGCACCGGCAGTACTCTGTATGACACTCTACCAAGATGGATACAGGACATTGCCTGTTGGTCCAAATGCACAGAAGGTGCAAACCAAGAGTGAATCCTGAGGTAAACTAGGGACTCTGGGTGATGATGAGGGGTGTGTGCAGGTTCATCTGCTGTAACAAGTGTCCCACCCCAGGAAGTGTCTGCGACAGTGGGGGAGGCTACGCACGTGTGGGCACAGGAGCTGTGGGAAACCACTCAACTCTTCTCTCCGTTTTATTAGAAACCTAAAACTGCTCTTCAAAAAGTCTTAAGAAAATGTTACCGCTATAATTTCACACCGTCAGTGCACAAAATTTAATTGGAAAAAGTACTATGTGATAAGGAAACAAATCTGCATTTAGTTCTGTATTGATCTCTGAGAGTCTGGCTGGCATGACTGTAAAAATCAGTATCCACTGCCGTTGTTTTTAGGACTCCTTAGAAGTAGTGATTTTATAATCATTCATATTAACTGTTTTTATTTATTTATTTGAAGATTTTATTTATTTATTTGACAGAGAGAGACAGTGAGAGAGGGAACACAAGCAGGGCGGCTGGGAGAGGGAGAAGGCGGCTTCCCGCCGAGCAGGGAGCCTGACGTGGGGCTCGATCCCATGGACCCTGGGATCACGACCTGAGCCGAAGGCAGACGCTTAAGGACTGAGCCACCCAGGCGCCCCATATTAATTGTTTTTAAAGACACAGCCCAAAACAGACTTTAAGGCACTGAGGTTCAGTTAGACATTATCGGGTCATAAAGCAACTGTGTGACCCTGGGGAGTGTGCATCGTCCCCGGGGACTTCTGCGTTTTCCCCACCGCACAAGGGTGTGTAACCAGGAAGTCCCTGCTTGCTGTGATGTCGTCAGGGTCTGCAGAGGACGTGAAGACGTGCAGGGGGTGTGAGCTGAAGAAAGGAGACCTACCCCCCAGGTAGGGAAAGAGAAGGAGTGCTAAGACAGTCACAGAGGGAGGGACAAGGTTTGCACAAACAGAAGAAAGGCTGACAGAGGGGGCTGGAAGGAATGCCCAAGCACAGGACTTCACGAAGGGCTCAACCACCCTCGCCGGATCTCCTCTAAGATCCTGGCCACAGCAATAAATGCTGGGTGACCCCTCCCTGCTTTCAGAACCAGATGCCTCGAGGGCTCACAAGCACGTCAGCAAGCGTGGATGGAACACCCACTGTAGCTCCTCTGGAGAGCAGACACAAAGTGCCTCCAGGGGCCCACACCTAGTGTCTACCTCGCAAAGATGCCTTGTCTGCCAGCATTCCTTCCTCCTGAGGAAAGCACCTCTCCCCTGCAGGCTTTCCCATCACTCTCCTGCTGCCTCCGCCCCACTCCCAACAACCAGGGCACACCACTGAACCCGTGCTAGGGACCACGGTCCCCGCAAACGGGGACGGTTCCAAGGCCGCCGCTGTCCACCGAGCCCTACGGACACGGAACGGCTCGTTTTCCAGGCTGGGGCGTCCTGTCCGCTGTGGAGTGCTGAGCGGCCTCCCTGGTCTCCACCCACTCAATACCAGTAGCCACCTACCCCTCAAGCCACAGCAACCAAAATGTCTCCAGACATTGCCAGGTATCTGGCGGGCAGACTCATGCCCAGCTTCAGTCAAGAGAAGAACCTCTGTGAGGCGTGCCAGGGCCTAAGGATTCCTTTCCTTCGGGAAGGCGGGCCTGTGGAATGTAAGCCCGGGGCCACCTTTCACATCCCCTGGGGGAAACATGCTTGAGAATTAAGCCTGCAGGACAGAAAACAGATAGACAGGCCTCCCGGCATCTGTATGAGCCACACCCCTCCCCACCATTACACCAGACACATCTGCAAACCCATGCAGTCCCTTTTCCACGGAGGCTGCTGGTCCACACAACCAAAATCGCCCTGGCTCTCTCCCATTCTCTGCTCCAATAACCACAGACAGACGAGCGGCGGGGGGGGGGGGGGGGGGGGGGGGGGGG